>NW_011499958.1:564373-565580 GCF_000495115.2 Populus euphratica
CATTTTCCACGCTCTTCCAAATAAGAAGACAAAAATACAAATGTGTTCTTCTCATCCACCACTTTCTTTGTTGGTATCCACCACCTTCTTTGCTAGGATGAGCTCAAAGGGCACAGCCCTGATAGATCTTCGAGCGCCTCCTACAAGCCTCCGAACCCATATTAACAAAATCCAGGCTGAAACGAACATCCAATGCTATTCTTCGTTTTTTCTATGAGATTAATCAGTTTCTTCCGAAGAATGACCATGCTAGTGTACCTGGGGCAAGAAACTAGACCAAGGATGTGATTTAACGACCTTAGGCATAAACCATAACTTCAACTATTACTAGTTCGCTTGGTAATGTGATTTAATTTTGTTTCTAAATTGTTTTTAACTTAAAATATATGAAAATATTGTTTTTAGATATTTTTAATAATTCTAATATATTAATGTTAAAAATAAAATTGGTGTTTTTTTTATTTCATTCTCCCTCAATTTTTTTAATTATTCTTTTACTAAAAAAATAGAGACATAAATTGACAGATTTGAAGAGTGATGAAATTGAAAAAAAATAAAATTTTATAAATTATTTAAAATAAAACAAACGATCATAAAAAAATAAAGACCAAACTTGACTCATGAAAAAGTTGAAGAATAAAATTAAAAAAAATATTTTATAAATTATTTTAAATAAAAAAAAATATTAATTAAAAAACACAAGTTCTAACATATAAACAATTGAAAAATAATGAAATTAAAAAAAAAATTAAATTATTTCAAATAAAACAAATAACAACCAAAAGAATGAGAGACAAATCTGACCGCTGAAAAAATTAGAAGATGAAATTAAAATTAAATTTTAATTTTATAAATTATTTCAAATATAACAAATAGCAATAAAAAAAATAAAAAACTAATCTAACAGATAAAAAAATTAAAAGATAATGAAAATGAAAAAAATCAATTTCATGAATTATTTCAAATAAAAAAAATAATAAAAATAAAAATGAGGATCAAATTTGATAGATTAAAAAAATTAAACTAAGAAAATAAAAAACAAATAATAATTAAAAGAATGAGAATTAAAATTGATATAAAAATTAAATTTTAAAAAATTAAATTAAAAATTAATAAAAAAATCCAAAATAAAATATATAGTAACTAAGAGATTAAGAATTAAATTTAATATTATACATACATATATATATATATATATATATATATA
>NW_011499958.1:565599-605372 GCF_000495115.2 Populus euphratica
ATATATATATATATTTGTACACACACTTTTAAAAAGTGTATTTCATTTAAAATAAAAAGAAAAATTAAGTCAATTTTTTTAAGTGAAAAATATTTTTTATTATTCAAATTTTAAATAGTAAAATTAAAAAAAATAAATGAACCGAAAATTTTAAAAAGAATTTTGAAAATCACTTTCCTTGAAAAAACGGTTAGTAAAATTGAAACTTCCAAATCTTCTTCCCTATTATACAAGCTTATGACTCGATGAATGAACGGGGGTGACTTGAGACCAATCCTAAAAACCTCATGTTGTTCATTAATTTTCAGATGTTAATCATATTTCATTATTATCATAATTGAGACACACACTATATCCACCTGCTCAGAAGAAATTGGTATGCGGCTTTATGCAGCCCTTTTCTTGCATGGCCTCAGCTTTAGAACTGATGGTGCCATATATATGTTTCATTATTATTTCCGCTCTCTTCAAGACATATTTGTGTGCAAGTGCATGTGTTTAGGATGCAATTACGTGATTTCCTTTTTATATGTTTAATTAGTCCTATTATTGTGCAGGAAATGAAGAACGATATGCAGCCTCCGAGCTTGCTTACTTCGTTGTACAACGAAATAATGAGACCTGTGATTGAAGAGCATGCGAGGGATATACCCATGGCAACGTCGCCCCCACTGTTGCTGAGAAGTGGATACGAGTATGTTGCACGAAATTGAAGGTTGAATTTTACCTTGATTAATTCCTCCATTATCAAAAACATTGCCTGCACGCAACAAGAAGACCGTTGAAACAAGCACAACCCCCTGAAGAACCTGGTAATGACGACGAAGTATCGTGTCTAGCTAGGATATTGAACATGTCAACAACAGTTCCCCAGAAAATCCACTCAAATTTGTTCCATGACATTGGCATATTCTTTCTAATTTTGTCTCAAACTTTCTGATTTGCTAGAATTGGACTCGTCCCTCATCCTTGGTGATATATATATTCCTTTGTTTGCATGCATGTATATCTGTCTTTGTTCAAACGGGAAAGATGGGCCTCGTCAAATACTGAAAAAACAGAATGCAAGTGTTTGCATTGAAACTCCAAACCCTCGGGCAAGAATCGAAGGATACGCCTAACGCGACCCCGTGTGGGCCCCGACGATGGAATATATGCACGTAATTGCACTTTCTTCTTCGCCTCATGCGGCGCTCTTTCTCCAAATGCAGTGATGGGTGACGACTGTGTCATACCATCCTCGCTGACCGTTCAAGTTTTCGCGGCCGCCTACCGCGTGGTTTCATGTGGTTAATCCATCCTTTTCAAGCTTCGGTAGCTGAAGCCTCGAGAGTTCGTCAATGAGACAAATTAAAAGATTTTTTTCCCGGGCTAAAAAAGATTATCGTTTACTATTGGATTATAAACAACGAGAAAAAAAACCTCATTCTCCATTTATGGATTAAAATTACATGGAACTATCACTAAAAAAATATATTGGGATCAGCAACAGTATTTGACTTCTTAAAAAAAGAAATATTACATATAACAACTAACATAATATCGCTTCAAAACAATTTCTTCTTCCCATATAATAAAGGTATCGATGTTCACATGGTCTTCATAATTAGTTTTGATTGAATTATTGATTTTAAATATTTATGGTATTCCTATTTTTCGCTTAAAATATTTATGATATTGTCCGCTCAGTTTTTGCAAACCTCTCGGTTAAACTTGAGATAGATAAATACACCGAATCTATGTATTTATTTATGAAATTTCTTATGATTTTTATTATAAATTTGAATTTGAAATGGAAAGGTACAACCTCGCTACAAAAAATGGTCAAAGTATCAACAACAATATCAAAAAAATAAAAATATCATCATTAAATTACGATAATATTTATAGATAAAAAATCTCATCTTTATTTTCATGAAAAAAATAAGGTGAATATCAAGAGAATTATAAGTAGAATTCAAAGAATAAAAAAATTATGCATGGATTTTCTTTTTAATTCCATCAGCAAATCTAACATGTAAATATTTTCAATGAAATTACCAATAATAATTTACTATGCTAATTTTTATCAAAAAATTCATCAATAATATTAAAGTTATAATTAGTAACACAACCTCCCCTCTCCCATTTTTTCTTTTTCTTTTTTTTTTCTTTCTATAAAAAAATAGTACCCCTTTAATTTTGTCACAAATCTAGCTCTCATTATCACAAATTTGGTCACCCCATCACTTAGTTTATTAGCATCTTTATATTGGTTTAGGATTATTTTTTTTTAAGATTCTCCACATCAAGTAGTCAAACATATTTATTTTTTGTTGTAACCTATTTTTTATGTTTATTTTTTGTGAATCAATAATAGCTAATTAATTGGGCATCCACAATTTATTTAGTTCAAATTATTAATTACTATGTTATCATCGATATTATATATAGGTTTCGTATAAGTAATGGATGATTGTTCTTGAATATATCAAGTTTTACTAGAAGGGTTGCTCATAATAAATTATTATAATAGGGTTGATGGTTTTATTAATTATGCATTATCTAATATGAAGAATATTAGTAGAGACGGTATTAGATATCAATGTAAGAGGTGTAAAAATAAAAAAGTTCTTCGATACAAATGTTATTGCGATCTATCTGTTATAAAACGAGTTTATGGAAAAATACTTGTATTTATTTGCATTCGAAGAACTCTATGTTTCTTACGAGACCATGGTAGAAAGGATAATTGACTTGACTTTTAATTCTAGCAACATGCACGAAGTTATAGATGATAATAGTAATTCTTATAGGACTATGATGATGTATAAAATAAGAATGAATCATGTTTGTACAAGTAAATATTCAACTGTAGATGAAGAACCAAATACTTACTTAACTAGGTTTTTAAAACCTTTGAAAGATTTTGACAAATCATTATAGGAAAGGTGCACAAGTCACATTAAATTATCAGTCATTACATATGTGTTCATCATCTAGTCAAATTATGAGCTGCGTAAGGCTGGTTGTGACAGAATCATTCAATAGGTGAAAAACATTTTACCTGAAAAAAATATGATGAAAAGAAACGTGTATGCTGCTAAATCTATAATGAAACATTTTGACATAAGATACCAAAAAATTAACATACATCCAAGTTTCTATATGTTTTCATACCATTAAAATGTGGATTTTACTTAGTGAAAAACTTGTGAGCATGCTCGGTATAAAACCAAAACTAGTAAGGAAAGACTCTTATCACTCATAGAAAATTGAGATATTTCCTAATCACTCCAAGGCTACAAAAGTTATTCATGTCTTCAAAAACTGTTAATCACATGATGTGATGGAAAGAGTTGTTGCATATTCTTTCAATGTTGAAACTTGGAAAAAGTTTAATAAGAAGCATCATTAGTTTTCAATAAAGCCATGGAATGTATATCTTGAATTATATACAAATGGATTCGATCCATTTAAGTTATTTGTTTTTTTTTTACATATTATGTTGCTTAAGCGTGATCCAAAATTGATGGAGCTTTTGATTGAAACTCATATACAAAAGAAAGACAAATAAAAAATGGTGACAAATCATGAATGGATTAGCCAAAAAGTTCATGGCAAATAGGATTTGCATACTTTTTTAGTTATTATTTTTTTATATTTGATGATCTTTTTTTTTAAAAAAACATATAAGACCTAATTGCATGAGAGATACAAAGAAGAATTTTCAACTCATTAAGAACACAATTTGAATTTAGAGTAAGATGTTGGATCTACTGGTCGACCCAATAGAAATCAGGTTTATGGTATATTCTAAACCATGACCAAGGATATACAGGCGACCCATAATGTGTTCATTATTAGGGTTTTGCTATATAGATCAAGCCAACAATCACCAACCATCTTGGCGATCATTCGAGAACAAGTTCAAACTAAAACAACCCAACTTAGGGCTAAGACAACCACTAAATGTTGTCATGTTGTTGTTGGCAACTCCCACTAGTACTTGTGTTTTACCTTGTTGCCCTCTTGGTTTCAGTGAAAATTCATCCTCATCTCCCACTCTATCTTTTGTTACCTAAATAAATAAATTGTATCTAATAATATAAATTTTATTTTTTATTTTTAAAAATTATGTTTAAAATTGCTTTTTTATTTTAATTTAATCTTTTTTTAATTGTACTTTTTGTTTTATTTTTTAATCACAAATAATACCAACAAAATTATTATCAATTTATTCTATCAGTAGCATACATATAAATGCAACTCACTCATGGATTAATCTTATGGCAACATGCATATAATAACTTATAGATTTATTATCGGTTTATTCTATCATTAAAATACATATAAATATAATTTTTCATCAAATAAAATTTGTTAATAATATGTCATAATCATTAATGAATTTACTAATAAAAGTATTACCAATAAATTTTCTTGTTTGGTGTGATGATTTTTTATCTGAATGATATTTTTTTAATAGTTTTTAATCTAAGTAATTCTATTGTATTTCCAATGACACAAAACTTTAAATACAAACAAGATATTTTGTCAGTATTTTGCTATTTTCTTGTAGCGAATTCACAGTTCACAGCAACCCAGGCTAACTGGCAGACACAGCTTTCTCAATACTCTACGAGAAAGAAAGAAGGCTTTAACTAGGATAAATGGCAGACACAGCTGGGTTGATTAATAACTAACAACACAAACAATTCTAATTAAAATTCTCTGGCTGGTTACGGCAGGTGCGCACATTATTCACAGTTGGGTTAGGGGAAAACCCTCAAACACTGTAATATTAATTAATTAATCATCAAAACGCTTCTGTTCAAACCTCAACTAATCATTCCTCATTCCATGGTTCTAAAACCAGTTTGATCTGGTGAGTCTACTTAAAATCCAGCCGTTGAAATTTAGCTGAGTTGAATAAAATATAAAAAATTTGATGTAATTCAGTTTACTTGATAATTTAGTTATAACTTATTTATTTTTATTTTTTAAAATTAATATTATTTTATTTAAAAAAAATAACTCGAACTACAGATGACGCAAACCTTGGGAATAACTATTCATATTTATTTTTAAATAAAAGATAACACAACAAGAAATAAAAAGAAGAAGAAAATAAATATTTTTTTATTTAAATACAAATATTGTTTATCATTTTTCACAAACACAAATTTATTTTTTTCTTTCATATCTATTTATATATCTATTCAAAGTAAACCTAGAGAACAGCAAAACCCCTCATCAATTTATAGATGCCGATCAAAGGTCAATCAAAGTAGGACCCCGTCTGACAATACACGGCCAGGATTCAAACCAAAATGTCGAACACACTCCACACAATCCTTCCCCGCAACCACCCCTCCACCTTCCTTCGTTGACTCATCGACTTCAAAACCTTGGGAAAATTCTCTAATGGCTGCTCCTTGAACAAATCCCCCAAAGCTCTCTCTAAAACACAAAAAAAAACGCCACCTTCTTCCCCTAAATGGCCCCCTCTCTCCAAGCAGCCCTCGCCGCCGCTGCCAGCTTCTTCCTCATAACACTGATCTTCGCTATCATCGTCATCGTCTGCAAATCCACCTCAAACCAAGACTACAGCCGACGACGACGACGCCACCACCATCAGACCAGAACCGTACCAAATCCGGAGCTCTCCATAACAATCGACGAAAGCGCCAGCTTTGACCCGGCTATGAACCGGATCTCCATGGAAGAGCTCAAAGTTTCCACCAAGAATTTCTCCACCGATTTAGTCATCGGCGACGGCAGTTTCGGCTTTGTTTATAAAGCTACACTGTTTAACGGCTCTACGGTCGCCATTAAAAAGCTTGACCCGGATGCCTTTCAAGGTTTTCGTGAGTTTCGCGCCGAGATGGAGACTTTAGGCAAGTTACGCCACCGAAATATAGTTAAAATTCTCGGGTATTGTGTTTCGGGTTTGGAACGGGTTTTAATTCTTGAGTTCGTGGAAAGAGGAAGTCTTGACCAGTGGATTCATGACATATCATCGACGAATAACGAGCAGTTTGTTAAGTTCCCGTTACCTTGGGAGACGAGGATCAAGGTAGTTAGAGGAGTGGCCAATGGCCTTGCTTATCTGCATGGGCTTGAGACCCCCATTATTCATAGAGATATCAAGGCTAGCAATGTTCTACTGGATTCGGAATTTGAGGCCCATATTGCTGATTTTGGGCTCGCCCGTAGAATCGATGCGTCGCATTCCCATGTGTCAACGCAGGTAGCCGGGACCTTGGGATACATGCCGCCGGAATACAAGGAGGGTGCCGGGGCAACGGTGAAGGTAGATGTTTACAGTTTTGGGATTTTGATGTTTGAGGTTGCGACCGCGGAGAGGCCAAATTTGCCTAAGGTGGTGGAGGAGAAGGAGGTGTTGCTGATTGAATGGGTCAGGAAAATGTTAGGGCAAAATCGTCATATGGAAATGTTGGATAGTAACACACCCAAGGAGGGGTTGAGTGAAGATGAAGTCAAGGAGTACTTCAGAATTGCGTCTTTGTGCACAGAAGAGTCCGGGGATAGGCCTGCCATGAGTGAAGTCGTGGATTTGTTGAAAAAACTTTCAACGTGAAATTGCAATTTGGTGAAGATTTGGATTAGTTTTTGTCATCACCAAGAAGACTACGTGCATGCATCTTGGGGGATGCAAGATTTTTGCACGGTGGTAATGGTGGCCTAGGTCAAATTTAGGTGGGAGTGATGTGATGAAAGCGATGTACAGAGGTCGTGGACGCATTGCTAAGATGTTAAAACGGGTAAGTAAAAATTATTTAATTGAGTGTGCTTTATTATATAATGTTAGAAATTAGTGTTTAACTGATCCTTCGGCTCCAGGCTGCTGTTTGATGCGGGCGAATCAAAAGTTAATTATTGTACAAAAAAGAAAAAGTGAGAGTCGTTAATGTTTTCCTGCATAGCATGAAAAATGTGAAATGCGGATTGAAAACTGATCCATGTAATCATGTGATAAACAAAAAACAAAAATTGGAGTGCCTTGTTCAAACCTTGCAGACTAAGAGGTGAACCGGTGTCCCTGATCAAATGTTGATTTGGTTACACTTCCATTTTATGTTTTCATTGTAACCTTATAAAGCTTAAAAGCGAAACAACCAATTATCCAAAGATGAGATCTTGAAAACATTTATGGTGTTAAATGAAATTACTATGGTATATTATGTATATTTTATTAACTTGAGTTTACCTGAAAATTTTATAATTCAAGTAACAACACAGCCGTAATAATTGGACGGTCTCTTCTTTTTTTTTTTCTTTATAGTTAGGGCTTAAGTAAGCTTTAATTGGTCTCGGCATGGATTTAAATTGGAACTAAATAGAAAATATAAAAGTTATAAAAAAATTCAATGTGAAATTTTAAAAATATGGTATATTGTATGGTCTTTAGTTAACCTAAAATAACTTGTAAAATACAATATAATGTTGTATTGGCATCTAGTTTGATTAAATTTAGGATTAAGTTGAAAAGTTATAAAACAATCAAGTTTTGATTTTTTTTTAAAAAATAAAAATAAAATGTTGTATCAAACCTGGTCAACCCGGGTTAATCCGTAAAATTCATAACCAAAATATAACCCTAAAAGGTGATCAAACTTGGCAATATATCTTTTCATTTCACGATTGAGCCTAAATTAGGCCTTAATTAGCTGCATTAAGGATGAAATTTGGGATGAAATTAAACAGTTATCAAAGAATTGCAGATCAAATAAAATAAAAGTTTGAAATTTAAGGGTAAATTGAAATAGCATAAAAGATGAAAAAAAAAAACATTGTCTAAAAAAAATAAAAAAAACATTGTCTAACACATGCAACACACATGATAATGAACAAGGAGGGTATCACGTTAAGGTAGCTCATGTATCCTCCTTCATGACTTGACAATGGTAGTCTTTGATGCCATTAGAATCATCTCATCAAATTCTTCTTACATGTATGATGCATGTCCTTGTTGGATCCTCGACGATGACAATTTTCCCACTTAGGTGTTTTTCTAAAGGAATCCATGGTGCATTATGAGTGTGTGTACCATGAACTCCACTAAAAAATCATCCTTCAGTTTTAGTTTATATTAGATATTTTACATGTACTTTGTCATAGGTTGGATAATTTTTTTCAACTAAAAATAAATAAATAAATATATAAGCTTTTCCAATGCCTTGCTTGACATAAAAAAAAATTATAGTTGTAAATCAAAAGGTTTATGCATATTGTTAATTAAATAAATTGAGACTCATCTGTTTTAATAAAATAAAAAAATTGTTAGTAATAACTAAAAACTAAATTGAAAGAATTGAGAGATAGATGTATATCAAGATATTTGATTTCACAACATTAGTTATTTATATGGTTGAGTTTAGAGAGTTGGTTTATTAAAATCAATTTTAAATTTAATCATATGATGATAGAAATAATCAAATGTTTGAAATTGATTGAGAAAAAATCAAATTGAAAAATAATAATTATGCAAGGTTTCTCATATTAGAGAATAATACTATTATTTTATGTGGAAACAAAGTAAAATCCATACAATATTTAACCAAAAAATAAATTTAAAAGTTGATAGAAGAATATGGATGTAGATATTTGATATGAAAAATAAGTTATAGGCTCGATAGTATTGACTAGTATTCTTTCTTGAAACCAAAGTCTTATTTAATAAAACAATAATAAAATAAAAACACACATGGAAAACAATTCAACAAAATTAAAAAGAAAAGAAAATAAGTAAGGTTACATGGGAAAGATGCCTTATAAGATCTTTTTTATTTTAAGATAAAAAGTGTATACGTTAACTAAGTAAAAAATAAATAATAATTTTTAAAAATAACATCATAAAAAATTGAATTTTTTTTGAAAAAAACCAAAACTAAATAATAAAATTAAAAGAAAAAAATCGATGAACTTAAAAAAAGGCTTTGTATGCATGGTCTTAAAAAAGACCAGGCTTATACATTTGGTTTGAGTTGATTTTTTCTTTTAATTTTTCAAGGGGTGGACTTTATTTTCTTTAAAAAAAATAAGTGGACGATGCGCTGCTTATTGATCTAGTCTTAGGTGAATTGAAGGTTGTTGAAGTTCGGGCCAAGATATTTTTACTTAAAAAAATTATTTTTAATCTATTTTTAACCTAAAACACCTTACATACCTTAACAAATCTATTCATTGCCTCAAATAGCCTAAATAGCAACATAATAATCCAAAAAAAAAAAATCATGCTCAAATCTAACATTATTGGCAATGGGACAGATAAAGAACACCTAATGATACTTTTCTCATTAAATGAAACTCGTTGACATGAATATCAACAATTTTTATGGCTTAAATTGATATTAATCAAGATTTTATCTCTCTACCACTAAAATTCAATGACTCTCTCACTCATCTCTCGAACCATGAACAATAAAATAAAAAATGAAGTTATAGATCAAAATTAAAGCAACTAGGAAACAATAAGAACCAAAACTAACATTTCACTCAAACTTTAAAGATGCCACCAGTTTTTTCCATCCTTTTACTTTGATCTTCTATCTTCTAAGTATGCTCTTATTTGATAAATCAGAGCTAATAAGCCATTAATTTGACTGTAAAATAATTGAATCGATGAGGGAAAAAACTTTAATGAACAAAGAAAAAAGAAACTTCCCTATAATTACAATTATAATTTTCACATTTTTAAGTGTTTTTGTAAGCATAAATGTAACAATCATTCTTAGCTTTGATAGTTGTCTTTGGATCGAGGTGTCAACTATCAAGTACTCTTATTATATTATAATTTTTTAACAAGTGTAAGCGGTCTCACGTCCAAGCTTTCTAGACGAGAAATTTCCTAACAATGATGTAATTGGAATCCTTCCCTACATATATAATTAGTGTGTGACCTTAAATCACTAATTTGCAATATGTTGTTGTTATTATTATTATTATCATCATTACTATTATTATAAATTATTATTATGTTGATCATTATTAACATTATTATTATTATTATTAGTGTTATTAATAATAATGTTACTGTCGTCGTCGTCCTCATCATTGTTGTCGTTGTTATAAAAAAAAATTATAAACTTGATTTAAATGATAAAATTAAAAACCATAAAAACTTTAATACAAGAGCAAAAGAAAAAAATAAAAAAAATTCAAAAGAAAAAAGATCAAATTAAAATAAATATTTTTACTATTAAAAAGAATCATAAATTTAATTTGAAGAATAAAACAAAAAATTATAAAAATATTGATAAAAGAGTTAAGGAAAAAAATGAAGATGAAATCACAAGAAATAAAAAAAAATAAAAAGCCAATAATGCTCCTAGACGTGACAAAACCTTTTCAGTTTTGTTCTTAGTGTTTATGTGCTTTAGTGCATGGTGCCCGTAATAATTAGTGACGCAATGGCAATGTTTACGGGGTGCAAACATGGTGCCCACAAGAGAAGGGATGCATAAATTTTACATCTATGTCATAAAACATATTTCTTAATACGCTATCACATAAAGATATTTTTAGCTGCTTTCATCATTTGTTGAGTGTTTGATTACCCTCTTTATCACTATATTTTCTTAATCTAGATTGTAGGCGACTTCTTTTTTCTTTTTCTAATAAGCTGTAGGCAGGTGCTCCAACTTTCTTTATTTCTTGGGTCCCAAAACAGTAGTTGAGAATAAAAACTAGAAAGCTTTAGGATTTTTTTTTTTTTTTGCAAGAAGCGTTTTGATACAAGGATTCTTATTTGTTTATTTTTTTTGGAACTTGGTCAATGAGAACGTGATTTTAGTAAGTGTAATTACTGAGAAAATGTGATATCAAGGATTCTTATTTGTTTATTTTTTTTGGAACTTGGTCATTGAGAATGTGATTGTAGTAAGTGTAATTACCGAGAAAATGTGATATCCATGTTCAAAAATGAAAAAAACTAGTTATATATCTTTATCATGTCTAGTTCATCATTAACTTAATGCCCCCTATTCTGTTGTTGTGAGTGGAATCAAAGTTTATTTAAATATAAAAATAAATGTTAAAAGTGTAATTTTTTTATAGTATTATTAAATTTGATATGATGGATCAATCTTGAAATCTTTCCATTCAAATATTTGCTTAACTTAAATTTTTAATTAAATCATGTGAGAATTGACTCGACTTAAATTGAATAATTTCACAGGTTCGAATATAACCTTAATGATTGGTAAAAATATGACTCAATTTTTAAAAAAACTTCAACTTTTTTTTTAAATATTAAGATAATGACGTATTAGATCGACCATGATCCCCCCAACGACTTGGGTCATAGACTATATAAATCACCAACCTGAAAATATACATTTTATTTGAGACAGTGATAATCCCATAGAGAGCAAACAAAAATAAATTATGTAGTTTATTTCTCAAACAATTCAATATTGAATGATAAATTTAAAAAATAATAAGTTAAAAACAACTAAAAAATAAAAAATATAATAATAATAAAAATAGAACTTTATAAAATTAAACATCAACAAAATACCGATATAATTTTTTGTGACTGCAATAATCTCAAGGAAAATAAAACGAAATCAATTATAAAACTAAATTTTTAATCAATCTAATATCCAATGATAAAAAAAATTTATATTCATCAGACCTGTGAACTAGGTGAACCAACTAAACCTTTAAATAAATTCATGAATTTTATAAAATTTAATAAGATGACTTTTCTTTAAATTTTTAATGTTTGGAGCTCATCTCATTTTGAATTTGAGATTTCACAACTAGTTGATTAATATGACTCTCAAGTGTTATAAGTTAAAAAAATAATTATTCTGTTGATTTTTATGTTATTGTATTCATTGAAAGTTGAGAAATTAATTTATCTTATCAATTCTTTAAACTCAAAAGGAATCATGCGTGCTGTAGGAGAGTAAAATTTAGAATTCTTCACTTTGTTTTATATGTTCATTTGTATTTTTTCTTATTTATTTTCAATTACAACACTTTAATCATTTTAACTATGAATTAATAACACCCTATATAAAAATATAAAATACATTGATCATCTGAGACAATAGTTAATATGGTTTATCTCTCGATTAGTATATTAATGGAAAAAATTAATGAATTAACCATTAACATTTGATGGATATCAAGGAGACCAACTATTTTATCGAATCTCTAAGTAGTTTGCTAATATCAGATGATCAAATAGATCATAATCAAGACACATGAGATATAATTAATATGTTTAGTTTCTTTTATAAAAGGTATAATTCATTCTATATGAAATATAATAAATTAATTTGTGTAGAACAAAGAACAAAACTGAAAGAGATATACAGAACGATGATTGTTTTTTTATTATTATTGCAATGCTTCAATTTTGATCTAATATCAAGTATTTTATCGGCAGATATTAGCCCTATTGATTATAGTGAGATTATAAGTCAACGAAGACGCCATAGAAAGCCACATGGTGTGATGAAAGAGAAGAAGGATGGCACTATAAAATAAATTATATATATTTTTTTTAGCAACAACAACCAAAAGACAGGCAGCTGCACAGAAGAAACGGGCACTTTTCTTCCAACAACCAACAAAGAAAATCTTCCACCCCTACCAAAACAACCTACTACTATTAAAAAAATATACACAAGGAGAAGAAAAGGTGAAAAGACATGTGCCCGTGGCTCATATCTTATCCATCTTCTCCGAGGCGAAGTTTTATACAAAAATACCTTTTGTTTTTCAGAAATATTTTCAAAACAATTTAAAGATTTTTTAATTTTAATTTTTGCTTTAAATTAATTTATACACACATATTTTTAAATTATTTTAATTTATTACAATTAAAAATAAATTTTAAAAAATAAACACTAAATCAAAGCTGGAAAGCGACAATGCTGGCATGTTGAAATATTTTTTTTTTGTATTATTTGGTATTGTCTTATCGTTTTTAAAAAACACATGTAAATAATATATTTTTATATTTTTTAAATAACATTATGAAATTAAAATAATATATAAAAATTAATTTAAACTATTTTTTTTAATTTATAAAAAACATAATTCGATCACAGAACAAACTATCTAGATGCTCATCAATCTGACCGCGCACACATGTTTTTTTTTTTTAGATTAATGTGGGTGTCTGGGCCAGCTTGCGCTCACCACGACTAATTCCACGGGCCCTGAAGTTAACAACGATCATGTAAGTCTCCAGTGATCATTATATGAGCAATCAAGAACTCAAATCTAAAATTACATAGAGAACAAATCTTTTAATTCTAAGTGTTTACCACTAGCAACCTGTGCCCACGTGTTTATATTTGATGTGTCGTGGTGCACCTAAAAGTTTCTTTTCTTTTTGATAAATAAGATAGATCGAAAGGTAGTTCGTTCTCTATTACTGTGCTGTCTGGCTGGCATGGACCAGTGACCTGGTGGGCTGGTTCAAATAGACAACATACATATGAATTAATGCCCTGTTCATGACCATGGGACCTAGTTTACCAATGCTTTGTCTGCATCTATTGACCTGTTCTTCGAAAGCATATAATCGAGCTAGCTGCATCTATTGACCTGTTCTTCGAAAGCATATAATCGAGCTAGCTGCATCTATTGACCTGTTCTTCGAAAGCATATAATCGAGCTAGCTGCATCTATTGACCTGTTCTTCGAAAGCATATAATCGAGCTAGCTGCATCTATTGACCTGTTCTTCGAAAGCATATAATCGAGCTAGCTGCATCTA
Source organism: Populus euphratica (assembly GCF_000495115.2). Lineage (NCBI taxonomy): Eukaryota > Viridiplantae > Streptophyta > Magnoliopsida > Malpighiales > Salicaceae > Populus > Populus euphratica. The sequence continues at coordinate 579,343 of NW_011499958.1, forward strand.
TTGACCTGTTCTTCGAAAGTTTGTAATCGAGCTAGCTCGCTAGCTAGCTCGATTACAAAGCATGCACTTCATGCTCATTTGAAGTGTGAATGATATTGATAGGTATTTTAAAAAATATATTTTATAGAAGGTAATTTTAGTTAAGTGTAGTATGATATTTATATATATTTAATTAAAATTATTTTTTAAATTGAGATTATAAAATAATTTTTAAAAATATATATTAATATTGATGATTTTAAATTTAAATATTATATATTTAATTAATGCTACTACATTATAAAATATATAATATTTAATATAAAATAATTTTTATTATTTTATTAAATTATTTATAATTTCATTACATATAAAATATATCTGATAAAAACTATAATTTTATTGGTTTTATAATTGTGTAACAACATCAAATAAAATATTATCATAAATAAAATTAAAATTGTGATTAAATGATATAAATATTATATTATTAAGTAATTTCTTTTTAATTTATATAGTATTATTTAATAATATAAAATACTAATTTTTTAAATAAAATATAATTACAAATAAAAAATAAAATAAAATTTTAATTTTTTTACTAAATCAGTTTCAAGCTTTGAATCCGTGAGTGATATGAATGGCTGGTAACCAGGCTTTGAAATTATTCTTTTGATTTGTTTTTTTTTAAAAAAAAAACAGAAAGAAAGAACTAGCACGTGGGCGGCTTGGATTAGTGAGTGACATGAATGGCTAGCAACTAGGCTTTCGATTCCCTATCGAGTGGCAGACAGGAAAAGAACAAGGACACGAAAGTAGAAGTGGAGTTGTTTCGAGGGACGGAACGGTCCTTGATGTTTCAAAACAAAAACAGCCGTCCTCAAAAACTCTATTCCCGAAGCCTAACGAAAGTGAAAAAGGCCGGCCCATTACTACCGTTTTAATAAATCTGTCACAGTAATTAATTTCTACAAAAGCGCGTAGCACTTTTTCGGTGTTATAACTGTTTGTTTTTACATGTTAAAAATATTTTTTAAAAAATTTAATTTTTTAATTTTTACTAAAATTAATATGTTTTTAGTATTTTTAAATTATTTTAATATATTAATATATTAACTGTTTTTAATATAAAAAATTATTTTAAAATAATTATAATCACACTTTCAAATAAATTAATTTAACATACGAACTGTTTTTATCGTGAATGTAAACATAGTTTAAAAAAATTCAAAATGAGAAACCTTGATTTAGTCTCAGATCCTAGACCTGTACATTTCATTAGTTAGATCCTCGGATTGGCATTAAAAATCTCAAAGCATTAACTTGATTCCAAGATTGACTCGGAAGAAATTTTGTTGTGGGTTAGAGTATAGTTGGAATTGTGGTAATAGTTTTAATTTAAATTATTTTTTATATTGAAATAATTTTTATTTTTATTTTTTAAAAATTATTTTTAATATCAACAAATCAAATCACCATATCAAAAAAAATATAAAAATATAATTTTTTTTATTTTAAATAAAAATTTTTTAAATTTTTTAAAATCCTTTAATTAATTATTTTTATTGAGTCGATAATATTTCACTCTTTATTTTTATTTTGTTTATTAATATAAACTTGATCAAATTTAAACCATATACAATTAGACATTCGAGTCGTTAAAAGACTTATTCAAAGTTTTATCAAGTACTTTCTTATTCAGTTTAATTAAAACTGAGCCGAGGATAACAACTATAATTTCTGCCTTCACATGAATCCTGCAGCTGGATCCCACAATAATTCAATATTGGCTGCTATAAATCCCACTCATGCCACGCACCCATTATCCCCAAGAAAAAGAAAAGGAAAATAAAAAATTTTCTTCGCAACTTTCAATACGGTAACAACCCTATTTACTCCCATCCTTATCTTCTTACTTCACTGTCCCCCACTTTGAATATGTTTTTCTGGACTGACTTTTGTCCTAGCAAAACTGATCCCCCACCCCCAAAAAAAAAAAAAAAATTCAAGGTAAAAAATAAAATCTCCTTGAATATTGATCTCAAAATTAGAGATAAATTTATTTAATTTTAATTGAGAAGTAACTAAACCTCTTTAATCATCTTAACAAATCTTTTTTTATTTCCGTTCCAAATGCTATCTTTTGTTGGCAACCCATTGATGGATAAGACGTCATTTGCACAAAATAACAAATTGCTTCGATTTTATTGTATCCCAAGTTCGAACATCACAGAAATACGAGAAGGGGATGTGCCCACCTCGTGGCCTTCCAACTTTTCAACCTTCCTCTCGAAAGCCAGAGTCAATTGCTTGCATTAATTTGAGTGGAATCACAAAAGATTACCAGATACAGACACTTCAAATTGCATCTCTCCCTATTATAAAACGAACAAATCTTCATGTTGGGTATAAACAATTCAAAATAGTAGCACTCGGAGAACTTCTCATTGGCTATAAATAAGCTCCTTCTTCTGTCAAGACATCAGAAACCAAACCATGGCTAGTGCTGCTGAGTCTTTCACCCCCCTTCTTCTGATTTCTTCTCTCCTTATAGCTTCTTGGTTTTGTGCCACCGAAGCAAAAAGCACTGTTCCTGTTGTGCAGGGTCTGTCTTGGACATTCTACCAGTCTAGCTGTCCTAAAGTTGAATCCATTATAAGGAAACAGCTAGAAAAGGTGTTCAAGAAGGAGATTGGCCAAGCTGCTGGCTTGCTTCGTCTCCACTTTCATGACTGCTTTGTTCAGGTTACATAATATGTGTCAAGATTTCCTTAAACTCATTTTAATTAGCATTCACTAATATTTTCAGTTGTAGAATTTATCTTTCATTAATTAATATCTATACATTAAAACTGCAGGGATGTGATGGTTCAGTTTTGCTTGATGGATCAGCCAGTGGTCCAAGCGAGCAGGACGCACCTCCCAACCTTACCTTGAGAGCAAGGGCATTTGAGATCATCGACGACCTACGCGAGCGCGTACACAAGGAGTGTGGCCGTGTCGTCTCTTGCTCTGACATTCTAGCAATTGCAGCTCGCGACTCTGTTTACTTGGTGAGCCACTCGAATCACTCTGTTGTACTAGTCTTTGATACCGGCTAGTTAGCAACCAGCATAAAATTGAACTCCTTTTACACCGTTACATACACGTATGCTGTTCGGTTGTATTCCTGGAAACTTTTGGGCTTGGGTCCAAGATTTCAATTCCTTTTCTCAGTTGGGTTGAAATCGAATACCTAGCAGCTTTATCTGATAAAATCCCATCAGTAAAAATGGTTAATTAAGGGTTCTTGTTCTCGTCACACAACGCGTGAGTCAAGGCTTTATGTTTGTATCTACCTCTAATTTCTGTCCCGCAACAAAGGGCATTGGATGTGATTGACAAGGCGTCAGATAAGCTTAGCCGATGTTGTCGTTGGAGCTTTGACTATGTAGGACCGTTTTTGTATCTAAATACGGAAAATTGACACCTCTCAGTTTTTATCCGGTTAGTTGACGAGTGATAGCGAGAGGCAAAATCTGCATTAAGTCTCTGAAAAATTGTTACGTATATGACTTGTCACTTGTCATGAACATTATACATATACAGATGTGTGGACAGGATATATATATTTCTAATGAGAGTCGTAATATTTTAATTTAGTTCAATTTGGCGATAATAAACAACAGGGTTTCACAGTCAAATTTAGGCGAGAGGCATTGAAAAATTGAAATAATATGCCGAATTAAGATTCCTTTCAGTCATAACTCATAACAAAAGCTAATCCTTCTTCAACTTCTATGGATTTTCTTCTTTATTGCAGTCTGGTGGTCCAGATTATGATGTTCCCTTGGGAAGGCGAGATGGTCTGAACTTTGCAACACGAAATGCAACCTTAGATAACCTGCCGCCACCCTTTGCTAACGCCGATACAATTCTCTCATCTCTCGCCGCCAAAACCTTTGACCCCACAGACGTGGTAGCCCTGTCCGGCGGTCACACCATTGGTATAAGTCATTGCAGCTCTTTCACTGACCGCCTCTATCCAACCCAAGATCCTACCATGGACAAAACCTTTGCCAACAATCTCAAAGGCATTTGCCCCGCGAGTGACTCCAATAGCACTACCGTGTTGGATATTCGGTCCCCTAATAATTTTGATAACAAGTACTATGTCGATCTCATGAACCGCCAAGGCCTGTTTACCTCGGACCAGGACTTGTACACGAACAAGAAGACAAGGGTCATTGTCACTAGCTTTGCTGCTAATCAAAGTTTGTTCTTTGAGAAGTTTGTGGTTGCAATGATCAAAATGTCACAGCTAAGCGTATTGACCGGAAAACAAGGTGAAATTCGCTCAAGTTGCTCGGTGAGAAACTCAGGCTCCAGCTACTTGGAGTCTGTGGTGGAAGAGGGCTTCAAGGCACTGTCAGAATTAATATAACTAATGAAGTAAAACTCTAATAACATGAAATGCCAGGTTCCACTAGCTAGATAAAAAAAGAGTTTGGGGCGGTTGGATCGTTGTGAACCTGTTGCTGTTTTTCTACAAATGCTGCTTGTTCTTTTCGTTTCTTTTCTTTTCTTTTTGATAACTCAAAGTTATAATTTATAATTTATAAATTATAATTGTCAGAATTAATATAGTAGTTTTCAAGAGTAATATTTTAAAAACTAATATAATGACCTTTTGCTGTGTTATTTTCGAAAGTTATAATTTATAACTTCATAAGAACTACAATCACAGCTTTGCCAAATAGACCGGGATAAAAGTCCAATCTAAAAACAAACAAACAAAATAAAAATACTTCAATACATTTCATTGTTCTCTTCAAGTCAAGACTGAGCTATTGCAAATAAAGCTAAGGCTGTCTCTGTAGTTTGTTGTCTCTTTTGTCTCTTTTCTGCCACAATTCGAAGGACAATAATGTATTTAAAGGAATTGGTTCGTACAGCGTTCCTTGGTAACACAGCATATAGACCAATCAAGCTCCGATTTCTCCACTTCCTTGCGTGGGTGTTTCGAAAAATATTTAGATCAACGAAGTATCAAGGTTAAAAAGGAACTTGTATGCAAATTCATTTGAGAAGAAAAGATAGGAGCTTAAGTAACTGTTTTTCTTTATTTTGAAGGCGAGATAAATGCATGGAATGAAACTAAATATGTAATAAAAAAAAAAGAAAAAAGAGAGAGAATTATTTTATCTCGATTTCTTTCCCTCCATTTGACCTCCTATCTTTTTCTTCTTCCACCACATGTATATATTTTGAAACTGAAAAAGTCTTGGGCTCATTTAATTTAGATTAAATTAGGATTTTGGACAAAGATACTAGATCCAATGATCCATACTCCTGTTTTTTTTTTTTATTGACGAGTTTGAATCTGCAGGTCAACGATTGTCACCTCTAAACAATAGTGATTATGTACATTTAACAAACTATTTCTTTTTAAAACAAAATCCAATAAGTACTACTGTATTTATTTATTTATTAATAGCATAGCTCGTGTGAGACCTCCTAAAAAGTTAGCCATCCTTGAGTGATACATGAACGATGGATGTGCTCACGTTTAATGTACATACGTTTTCATCCCCTTGATCATTGGCAAATCGACTAGGTTTGATTAGAGGGTTATGCCCTCTAATCCTAGGTTGTGCCTGGGGCTGCATGGATCGTTAGGCATCTCTTTTGTCTTGAAATTTGCTGACGATTTAATGCGCATTGGACCCGAAGGCACATCTAGGCTCAAATTAAGGAACGTTCGTCTCGAAGAATATTGGGTCACCAGGGCACCCCTGAGCCCAATGTTGAGAGTGTATGCCACATGGGATATGGAGTCACCGAGGCATCTGAATCCATGGCGAGGCTCACAAACATACGAGTCCAGTTTAGACTATTTCTCTCCAGTTGAACTTCGAAACCTACGATGATCTTGAAAATATATAAATACTCGACCTAGATATGAAAAAAAAACGTTTATGGGCTCGGCCCAAAAGAGTACTTGACCATGGGACCATCAGATCCCAATCACAGCTTCCAAACAAGTTTGGATGGAAATGGAGCAGTTGCGTGGCAAGCGATCCTCCTAAAAAAAACTTATTCTAAAGGAAAAATGGAAAAGTTCACAATTATTTTTAATATAAAATAGTTTGATTCTTTATGCTAAGCTACTAGATGAAGCATTTTTTTAACACAAGAAAGGGTGTATGCATTGTTAATAGTTTTGTTTACTGTCAAGAAATTTTTTAACACAAATTAAAAGGTCAACACACCCATTCAATAAAAAGAATATGAGAATTATATATGCTAATAAATAATAATATTTTTTTCATTTTAATTAAAGATGGGAAATTGAGATAAATATGTTATTTCTTAACGAGAAAGGAGGTTGAATATTTGTTTAAATTTAAAATTATATCTCTAAGGTTTTAATTGATTTGAATTAATAAAATAAATTACAATGGTTAAATAAAAAGCAAAAGGACTCAATAAAACAAAAAAATAATGCAAATGAAAAAAAAACCCCAATCTAAGAAGAAGAGGAAGGATGTGAACCAAAAAAATTAAAATGGCTCACCTTTCATAATCCAAATATCATTTCATAATTTAGCGAGTATTAATTTTACAAAACCAAACTACAATTACTTTATAAAAATTCAAAGGACTCAATAAAAAAAGAGGACCAGAATAAAAAAAAAAAGGGCGTGAATAATAAAAAAAAGACTCAATAAAAAAAAATGTGAGTGAAAAAAATAATATTTGAAGTAGTAAAAAAAGTAGATGAAAAAAAGAGAAATTTGTGAAATGAAAAAAAAATTGGAAAACAAATGTGCATCGAAAAAAATGATTTGAGGTGAAGGTGGTTCATTGTTGTTCACCTCGAAATCTTTTTTTTTATATATAATTTAAAAAAAGGACATTATGGTTGATATAAATATACCAAAATATATATAACATAAGAGACACACACACAAAAAATGAGATGCGTGCAATTAATTTGACTTTTTTCCTTCATCGATTATGTATTGTTGTGCTCTTCCCCAATTAGTAATTTGAGATGTTTGTTAAATGTTCTTTTTTCCACAGACAGAGAAAGGTATATAATTAGTAGAAGGTTATAGATTATAGAGTGATCTAGTTTTGTTTTGGAGACTAAATTGTTTAATGATCACAGCTGCTGATAGCTAGCTAACGCGGGAGTCAGGTCTATAATTTCTGCCTTGCAGCTAAGGGCGTTGGTGTGATTAATAATGCACCAGAGAAATAGCTCAGCCATGGATCATGTTAATATTGTTCGAGCCTTGACAATAATATTAATTTTATTTTAATTTTTCTTCGGGTCATGCTTTTTATCGAGATACAGACAGGCAAGCTTAGTTCAAAGCCAGGTCCATACACCTCCATAGCCATGAAAACGGGGATGTCTAGGCTAGTTTATCATTTTACCAATCCCAGGCGATTTCACTTGGTGATGTTTCTGGACGGTGGTTCTAGGCATTGCAATTCCGTTGCTTTCTCTTTGTAAAACACTACTTGATTGCCCTGTAAAATTTTAGTTTGAATGTCTAAGTTGGCTACGTAATTTTTTTTATTAATATAAATATTCAAGTTAATTTATATGTATCTTAATTAATTCTATATTTTTTAAAATTAACAAGTATACAAGTTTTTATTAATCTTGTAGGAATTAAAACGATTTATTTAGAAGTTGGCTATGTTAAAAGGTATTTACAGCTTGATATTTTAAGAAATTTGTAAATACGTGTTGCTGCCGGATGAAATTAACCTCTTCCAACAAGAATGGCACGCAGTTCAGTAAGACTAAGACTCAAATTGGTTGTCATTTAATTAAATTATACTAAATGCGACTCGCCGTATCATATATTAATTTCAAGTTTAAGTGAAAAAAATTAAACCCTTGCTAAATGAGCTCATGATTCATTAACTATGCGTTTTTATTCGTCATTGACAAAGACCATCGCTCGGTTACCTCATTCCTATGTAATCAATTAATTTTCATAATGTTAAAAATAATTGAATTAAATAATATTTTAAAAAGAGCAAAGTTATTCACACACATATAGTTAATGAGACAAGAACTTCGACCGATTCTTAAAAGGGGATCAAAAAACAAAACACTCCGTCAACACTCCGTCAGCTTAATTATAATTAATTTTTGATAAATTAATTAATGTGTGAAGAGTTTTTAAAGTAGAATATTTTCTAGGTGGGTGCTTGGTTTAGTGGTGATCATAATGGCCCCAGAGCAAACCAAGGGCCTTCAAGAGAAATATTCTACTTTAAATGAGTACTCTTTGAAATTAGTTTATCAAAAAAACGAAGCCTACCCCTATCCTCACATTTGGGCATGAGCATAATAGATAGGACACGGTAAACATATCTTAAACACATGGCTAGAAAACCATCTCACCATCTCTCCCTCCATCCTTTTCGTTCAAACCTTTCTTAGGCATACGTTGCATAGACTGTTTATAAGCCACGTCAAGCGCCATCCAAAGGAATTAAGAACTAGTTTTTGTGAATAATCAATAATTAAGAGAATATAAAAATCCCCTATTAGTGATACATACTCTTTTATATTGTCGGGCAGCCAGAACTTTCAGTCACAGAGAGAAGAGGAGGGAAATCGAAGAGAAGGATTGAACTAAAACAAAATTATTCTCCTTTAATTAATTCCAATATGATTTCTTATTATTTACATCTTTTAATTAAGTTTTTACATGTATTTTATGAAGATTAAGAAAAGTCAAGTGGCGGAGGAAAACTCCAAGTTGTAATTTGAGATAAAACATGTCGCATCTCTTATGTATATGTATCTTTAAGGGTAACAGGATCATGCACGGGATTTTCTTGATGGGATGGTATCGAACATATCATATGAGAAATGAAATTAAAGGCAAGTCTAGAATAAAATGTAGTTATTAGTTAGATAGATCAATCATCGGGTTTGATATGATAACAGAAGGAATCATTAATAATTAAAAAACCAATGATACAATGGACGACGTCGTTGGTATTATGGTAACATGAATGGAAAGTCAAATTCAAGTTATGCAATGCGGCAATAAAACTTGCCTGCTGTTTCGTTCTGGTTGGCAGAAATGGTTATATACTCCAGGGATAGTCCTACTGGGTAGTTCAAAAATTAAAGAACGATAGAAACGTTACTCCGCCACCCCCAATTTCCGTCTAGGCAGTTGATTCCGCCGTGCTATAGCTATTCAAGTAGTGAAAAAAGGAATGAAAGAGAGCCGCAAAACGAAAGATACCTGCTCTCAACAAAATTCAATAAATCCTAATTAATTAGTTATACGTGCCTAAAATGAGGAAATCTATCATTATACGCAATTCTGATTAATTATTTCTTGTTTCTAGAAATGAAAAGGTATCTATATTGTCCAGAATGTATATTATAAGTATGTAGAGGTTAAAGAAGCTCATCAACATCATTTATGAATAGGTGTTTTCTTTCTCACTGGTACTGCAGAGTCCATGGAGGTGAGAAAATGATCTCGTTCTTCAAGATATATAATTATCATCTTCTTTCAATCTGAAATGATCATCACGACTCGAAACTGCTGGAGCATAACCCTCGTAAGTATCTGCTTTTACGCTGCTACAATATGTGTGTGCGTGTGTGTGAATAATTGACAGAATCGAATTAGGATCAAGGGAGAGCAGTTAGTTAATATTTTCCTCCCAGAAGCACTGGTTTTCGAATTACCTTCAGAGAGAACAAAAATGACCAGATCATAGCAAGCCTGAAATGAACAACAGGTTTCACATGTGCTCCTCATCAATTAATTGAAATTTATTAATTAAGATAGACACTTAGTGATGTTTGAAGAAACAGTAGAATTTTGCATGGAAAGGGACTCGGTATATATATTTTCAAAGCATGGTTGAAAAATGAACTAGTGGTGAGCTGCAAAGCGATAACTCCAAGACATGGGGATAGGGGAACAACGATATTGGCATATTTAGATCTATGGCCCTACTTTATATATACGTATATCCTCTTCTGAGGTTCTAAATCGGTTTGTGCTGAAATATTCATTATATATCTTCATTAATCGGAAGAACACAATGCATTGATGAGTTGACTATTCTTTTAGTTTCGAAATTATTTTCGAAACCCCGCAGCAAAACACAAAAGCCAAAAGGTACGTAGATCATTAACTAATCATTAAGGCCTAATGTTTCATCTAACCTAGACTGACACTAGAGATACTGTGGCTCATTTTGATCATGCGACAATACCAGGCCAACTATCATAGATTCACAATATTGACAAAAAGCATCAATGAAATGAAGCAACTAAGTAAATGATGGAAGGATAGAAGGGAGACATTGCAGGTTGCCAGTGTTCGTTTCTTTGGCAAGTCATTCAAAAATGTTTCTGGATGCAAACGGGTCATGATGCTCGAAATACGCATCATGGGTCCATTCTGTCTCTTGCGAGTCGACCTCTGCTTATCACCTCTTCTAAATTATTGATCAGTTATGCTTATCTGGAAGCAAAGAAAATGAATGCCAAGTCTCAACAAATAGCTTGTCGGAGACACTTCAACATCCAAAACTTGCCAAGGGCACCATAAGACGGGAAAAAAAAGCGTTCAAATTCAAGCTTATAGAATATCAAAATTGTTGCAGTTAATTTGTTTTTGTGAACCGAATAAAATTTCATGGATATGATGCTTTTTGAGGGTGTCTGCATTCGAATTCAAGCCTCTTAAGAAATTTGAGAGTTTCTAAGTTCGATAGGCCTTTTCTTCCCTGCTACTTAATTAGAGTATCATTCCATTGCATGTAATTATGTAAATAACTAGTCATTTGGCCCAAACATTTGAGCTTATCGATGAAAATAAACTACAGGATTTTATCCTTTACTATCGAAAATATAACTTCATCTTGAAATTGAGGATGTATTAAAAACACGGTACTTTCAAATTAGCCAAGCTAAACGAAGCTATGCATTTGTATGTTGAAAAATTCAAAAAGCTTAATTAAATTAGATCGGGCTCAAAGGGAATCGATTGAATGATCTCAAGAATCTCAAGCTTTAGTGTTCCTCCAAGTTCGAGCTTCAGTTAGTTGGTAATTTTATTGACGTTATTTTTGTCTATCGTAATCATTATCAATAACTTTAAAATACGTAAGGAAATCACTATAATTTTCTTCATGTTTTTATTTATATATTATAATTATAATAATATTACTATTTTTTTATTTTTTGTTTGTTTTTTATGCATTTATAAGTTTTTTTTTGTGTTTTTTTTAAATGTAATTTGTTAATATTACTTTTTTTATTTAATTTTCAGATTTTTATTTAACTTAGTTTGACAGTTAATCTGATTTTTTTTGTTTTTTTAATTAATTTTTTTTTAGTTTAATTTTTTTAGTTTAATTTTTTTTTATTTAATAATTAAATTTTTATGATATATATCTCGAGTTTGACAAATTAACTTGGTTTAACGGTTTAACTTAGTTAATTTATTATTTTTTTATTTAATTATTAAATTTTTATTACATAAATTTCAAGTTTAATGAGTTAATTTAATTTAAAAGTTAACATCGTATTAATCAAATATTGTTCTAAGAAGCCATTTTATTTTTAAATTCAATCAATGCTATGGCAACCAAAACTCCAAACCACTTTATTTTTAAATTCAATCATTGTTATGGCAACTAAAGACTCCAAGAAGTCGAAAAAAATATTATAAAAAATTCACAGCCATTATTTTTTCCTGCTTGTGTCCTTATTAGGTAAGCCAGAAGATCCACGGAAATGGAAACGACCTTCCACCGTATGAAAGAGAGATCATGATGCGGGCGAGGTTATAGTGATGGGAAGAGCTTATTTTTTTTTTTTTATATTTGAATTCGAATTTTATTATGCACGTCTATACTGGTTCAAATAGACAACATACATATGAATTAATGCCCTGTTCATGACCATGGGACCTAGTTTACCAACGCTTTGTCTGCATCTATTGACCTGTTCTTCGAAAGCATATAATCGAGCTAGCTAGCTAGCTCGATTACAAAGCATGTACTTCATGCTCATTTGAAGTGTGAATGATATTGATAGGTATTTTAAAAAAATATTTTATAAAAAATAATTTTAATTAAGTGTAGTATGATATTTATACATATTTAATTAAAAATATTTTTTAAATTAAGATTATAAAATAATTTTTAAAAATACATATTAATATTGATGATTTTAAATTTAAATATTATATATTTAATTAATGCTACTATATTATAAATATATAATATTTAATATAAAATAATATTTATTATTTTATTAAACAATTTATAATTTTATATAAAATATATTTGATAAAAACTATAATTTTATTTGTTTTGTAAGCGCATAATAATATCAGGTAAAATATTATTATAAATAAAATTAAGATTGTGATTAAATACTATAAATATTATATTATTAAATAATTTTTTTTAAATTTAAATAGTATTATTTAATAATATAAAATATTAATTTTTTAAATAAAATATAATTATAAATAAAAAATAAAATAAAATATTTATTTTTTTACTTGATCAAATCTGTTTCTTAACTTTGAATCAGTGAGTGATATGAATGGCTAGTAACTAGGCTTTGAAATTATCCTTTTGATTTGTTTTTTTTTAAAAAAGAAACAGAAAGAAAGAAGTAGCACGTGGGCGGCTTGGATTAGTGAGTGACATTCATGAATGGCTAGCAACTAGGCTCTCGATTCCTTATCGAGTGACAGACAGGAAAAGAAAAAGGACACGAAAGTAGAAGTGGAGTTGTTTCGAGTGACGGAATGGTCCTTGATGTTTCAAAACAAAAAAAGCCGTCCTCAAAAACTCCACTCCCGAAGCCAAACGAAAGTGAAAAAGGCCGGCCCATTACTACCTTCTTAATAAATCTGTCACAGTAATTAATTTCAACAAAAGCGCGTAGCCCTTTTTCAGTGTTATAACTGTTTATTTTCGTGTTTTAAAAATATTTTTAAAAAAATTTAATTTTTTTATTTTTTATTTTAAATTAATATATTTTTTTATTTTTAAATTATTTTAATACACTGATATTAAAAATAATTTTTAAAAAATAATAAAATTATTATTAATATATATATTTTAACATAAAAAAATATTTTAAAAATAATTATAATTACACTTTTAAATAAATTAATTTAATGTATTAACTGTTTTTATCGTGAAAACAAACATAGTTTTAAAAAATTCAAAATGAGAAACCTTGATTTAGTCTCTAATCTATATAGTCATTTTCAATTAGATCCTACGGCTGTACATTTCATCAGTTAGATCCCCGGTGCTTCCTGAATTTCTCGATAGTCGACAGGGTTCTTTTGTTAGTGTTTGTGATCTAATATGCATATTTTGTACAATAAAAATACATCATCTTGAAGATAATTTGACGAGGGAATTTTCAAAAGGACTTGATTAAAAAATTCTTTTATCTTCTTTCCATTCCTGCAATGCAGTTATGTTGCTCGGGAGCCTATTTACTGTCTCCATTAAGCCCTTCTAGCTCCTTGATATCTTGTCTTCGATCGGATATAAAATTGGATTTAATATTGATATCCAAAAATTTACACAAGGATACCATGGATTACAGAGAAATAAAAAAGGTTTATCGTTTTAATGAAAAAGAAAGAAATCAAGTTATTAGAGGTGGGGAAAGCCAATCTTTGTAATCTTAATCCTCGGATCATTTCTTTTTCTGGACTCTTATTTAATTACATCCAAGAACAGCTGATTTGTTATAAATTCAAATCGCAACGGTGAATCCTTTTGCTAGTTTCTCTTCTGAATACATATGATTATAGTTTTTTCTTTGCATCGCTTGATTTCCTTTCAATCCCTTTAGATAATATCTCTATAAAATAATTTATTGTTTTTTAAGTAATTTTCATGGAAAATAACTTATTTTTTATATTTAATAATGTTATAAAAAAATTAAAAACAATTTATAATATTTTTTATTTTTTTAAAATTATTTTTAACATTAAACTATTAAAACAATATAAAAATATAATTTTTTTATTTTAAATAAAAAAATTTTAAAATTAAAAAAACCCTTCAATCAACTATTTTTATTGAAACAATAATATTTCTCTCTTTATTTTTATTTTGTTTCCTAATATAAACTCGATCAAATTTAAACCAGATACAATTAGATATTCAAGTCATTAAAAAACTTATTCAAAGTTTCATCAAATAATTTCTTATTCGGTTTAATTAAAACTGAACCGAGGTTAACAACTATAATTTCTGCCTTCACATGAATCCTCCAGCTGGATCGGACAAAAATTCAATATTGGCTGCTATAAATCCTACTCATGCCACGCATCCCATCATCCCCAAGAAAAGGAAAATAAAAAATTTTCTTCGCAACGTTCAATACGGTAACAACCCTATTTATCCCCATCCTTATCTTCTTGCTCCACTGCCCCCAACTTTGAATCTGTTTTTCTGGACTGACTTTTGTCTTAGCAAAACTGATCCCCGCCCGCCCCCCAATTCAATTGATCTCGAAATTAGCGATAAATTTATTTAATTTTAACTGAGAAGTAACTAAACCTCTTTAATCATCTTAACAAATCTTTTTTTATTTCCGTTCCAAATGCTATCTTTTGTTGGCAACTCATTGATGGATAAGACGTCATTTGCACAAAATGACAAATTGCTTCGATTTTATTGTATCCCAAGGTGGAACATCACAGAAATACGAGAAGGGGATGTGCCCACCTCGTGGCCTTCCAATTTTTCAACCTTCCTCTGGAAAGCCAGAGTCAATTGCTTGCATTAATTTGAGTGGAATCACAAAAGATTAGCAGATACAGACACTTCAAATTGCATCTCTCCCTATTATAAAACGAACAAATCTTCATGTTGGGTATAAACAATTCAAAATATTAGCACTCGGAGAACTTCTCATTGGCTATAAATAAGCTCCTTCTTCTGTTAAGACATCAGAAACCAAACCATGGCTAGTGCTGCTGAGTCTTTCACCCCCCTTCTTCTGATTTCTTCTCTCCTTGTAGCTTCTTGGTTTTGTGCCACTGAAGCAAAAAGCACTGTTCCTGTTGTGCAGGGTCTGTCTTGGACATTCTACCAGTCTAGCTGTCCAAAAGTTGAATCCATTATAAGGAAACAGCTAGAAAAGGTGTTCAAGAAGGAGATTGGCCAAGCTGCTGGCTTGCTTCGTCTCCACTTTCATGACTGCTTTGTTCAGGTTACATAATACATGTCAAGATTTCCTTGAACTCATTTTAATTAGCATTCACTAATATTTTCAGTTGTAGAATTTATCTTTCATTAATTAATATCTACACATTAAAACTGCAGGGATGTGATGGTTCAGTTTTGCTTGATGGATCAGCCAGTGGTCCAAGCGAGCAGGACGCACCTCCCAACCTTACCTTGAGAGCAAGGGCATTTGAGATCATTGACGACCTACGCGAGCGCGTACACAAGGAGTGTGGCCGTGTCGTCTCTTGCTCTGACATTCTAGCAATTGCAGCTCGCGACTCTGTTTACTTGGTGAGCCACTCGAATCACTCTGTTGTACTAGTCTTTGATACTGGCTAGTTAGCATCCAGTATAAAATTGAACTCCTTTTACACCGTTACATACACGTATGCTGTTCGGTTGTATTCCTGGGAACTTTTGGGCTTGGGTCCAAGATTTCAATTCCTTATCTCGGAGTTGGGTTGAGATCGAATAACTAGCAGCTTTCTCTGATAAATCTCATCAGTAAAAATGGTTATTAAGGGCTCTTGCTCTCGTCACACAACGCGTGAGTCAAGGCTTTATGTTTGTATCTACCTCTAATTTCTGTCCCGCAACAAAGGGCATTGGATGTGATTGACAAGGCGTCAGATAAGCTTTAGCCGATGTTGTCGTTGGAGCTTTGACTATGTAGGACCGTTTTTGTATCTAAATACGGAAAATTGACACCTCTCAGTTTTTATCCGGTTAGTTGACGAGTGATAGCGAGAGGCAAAATCTGCATTAAGTCTCTGAAAAAATGTTACGTATATGACTTGTCACTTGTCATGAACATTATACATATACAGATGTGTGGACAGGATATATATATTTCTAATGAGAGTCGTAATATTTTAGTTTAGTTCAATTTGGCGATAATAACAACAGGGTTTCACAGTCAAATTTAGGCGACAGGCATTGAAAAATTGAAATAATATGCCCAATTAAGATTCCTTTCAGTCATAACTCATAACAAAAGCTAATCCTTCTTCAACTTCTATGGATTTTCTTCTTTATTGCAGTCTGGTGGTCCAGATTATGATGTTCCCTTGGGAAGGCGAGATGGTCTGAACTTTGCAACACGAAATGCAACCTTAGATAACCTGCTGCCACCCTTTGCTAACGCCGATACAATTCTCTCATCTCTCGCCGCCAAAACCTTTGACCCCACAGACGTGGTAGCCCTGTCCGGCGGCCACACCATTGGTATAAGTCATTGCAGCTCTTTCACTGACCGCCTCTATCCAACCCAAGATCCTACCATGGACAAAACCTTTGCCAACAATCTCAAAGGCATTTGCCCCGCGAGTGACTCCAATAGCACTACCGTGTTGGATATTCGGTCCCCTAATAATTTTGATAACAAGTACTATGTCGATCTCATGAACCGCCAAGGCCTGTTTACCTCGGACCAGGACTTGTACACGAACAAGAAGACAAGGGGCATTGTCACTAGCTTTGCTGCTAATCAAAGTTTGTTCTTTGAGAAGTTTGTGGTTGCAATGATCAAAATGTCACAGCTAAGCGTATTGACCGGAAAACAAGGTGAAATTCGCTCAAGTTGCTCGGTGAGAAACTCAGGCTCCAGCTACTTGGAGTCTGTGGTGGAAGAGGGCTTCGAGGCACTGTCAGAATTAATATAACTAATGAAGTAAAACTCCAATAACATGAAATGCCAGGTTCCACTAGCTAAGATAAAAAAGAGTTTGGGGCGGTTGGATCGTTGTGAACATGTTGCTGTTTTTCTACAAATGCTGCTTGTTCTTTTCGTTTCTTTTCTTTTCTTTTTGATAACTCAAAGGCTGCTTGTTCTTAAAGTAGTCGAGTCTGTAGATGTGGTAGTAGTTTTCAAGAGTAATATTTTAAAAACTAATATAATGACCTTTTGCTGTGTTATTTTCGAAAGTTATAATTTATAACTTCATAAGAACTACAATCACAGCTTTTCCAAATAGACCGGGATAAAAGTCCAATCTAAAAACAAACAAACAAAATAAAAATACTTCAATACATTTCATTGTTCTCTTCAAGTCAAGACTGAGCTATTGCAAATAAAGCTAAGGCTGTCTCTGTAGTTTGTTGTCTCTTTTGTCTCTTTTCTGCCACAATTCGAAGGACAATAATGTATTTTAAGGAATTGGTTCGTACAGCGTTCCTTGGTAACACAGCATATAGACCAATCAAGCTCCGATTTCTCCACTTCCTTGCGTGGGTGTTTCGAAAAATATTTAGATCAACGAAGTATCAAGGTTAAAAAGGAACTTGTATGCAAATTCATTTGAGAAGAAAAGATAGGAGCTTAAGTAACTGTTTTTCTTTATTTTGAAGGCGAGATAAATGCATGGAATGAAACTAAATATGTAATAAAAAAAAAAAGAAAAAAAAGAGAGAGAGAATTATTTTATCTCGATTTCTTTCCCTCCATTTGACCTCCTATCTTTTTCTTCTTCCACCACATGTATATATTTTGAAACTGAAAAAGTCTTGGGCTCATTTAATTTAGATTAAATTAGGATTTTGGACAAAGATACTAGATCCAATGATCCATACTCCTGTTTTTTTTTTTTTTATTGACGAGTTTGAATCTGCAGGTCAACGATTGTCACCTCTAAACAATAGTGATTATGTACATTTAACAAACTATTTCTTTTTAAAACAAAATCCAATAAGTACTACTGTATTTATTTATTTATTAATAGCATAGCTCGTGTGAGACCTCCTAAAAAGTTAGCCATCCTTGAGTGATACATGAACGATGGATGTGCTCACGTTTAATGTACATACGTTTTCATCCCCTTGATCATTGGCAAATCGACTAGGTTTGATTAGAGGGTTATGCCCTCTAATCCTAGGTTGTGCCTGGGGCTGCATGGATCGTTAGGCATCTCTTTTGTCTTGAAATTTGCTGACGATTTAATGCGCATTGGACCCGAAGGCACATCTAGGCTCAAATTAAGGAACGTTCGTCTCGAAGAATATTGGGTCACCAGGGCACCCCTGAGCCCAATGTTGAGAGTGTATGCCACATGGGATATGGAGTCACCGAGGCATCTGAATCCATGGCGAGGCTCACAAACATACGAGTCCAGTTTAGACTATTTGTCTCCAGTTGAACTTCGAAACCTACGATGATCTTGAAAATATATAAATACTCGACCTAGATATGAAAAAAAAAACGTTTATGGGCTCGGCCCAAAAGAGTACTTGACCATGGGACCATCAGATCCCAATCACAGCTTCCAAACAAGTTTGGATGGAAATGGAGCAGTTGCGTGGCAAGCGATCCTCCTAAAAAAAACTTATTCTAAAGGAAAAATGGAAAAGTTCACAATTATTTTTAATATAAAATAGTTTGATTCTTTATGCTAAGCTACTAGATGAAGCATTTTTTTTTAACACAAGAAAGGGTGTATGCATTGTTAATAGTTTTGTTTACTGTCAAGAAATTTTTTAACACAAATTAAAAGGTCAATACACCCATTCAATAAAAAGAATATGAGAATTATATATGCTAATAAATAATAATATTTTTTTCATTTTAATTAAAGATGGGAAATTGAGATAAATATGTTATTTCTTAACGAGAAAGGAGGTTGAATATTTGTTTAAATTTAAAATTATATCTCTAAGGTTTTAATTGATTTGAATTAATAAAATAAATTACAATGGTTAAATAAAAAGCAAAAGGACTCAATAAAACAAAAAAATAATGCAAATGAAAAAAAAAACCCCAATCCAAGAAGAAGAGGAAGGATGTGAACCAAAAAAATTAAAATGGTTCACCTTTCATAATCCAAATATCATTTCATAATTTAGCGAGTATTAATTTTACAAAACCAAACTACAATTACTTTATAAAAATTCAAAGGACTCAATAAAAAAAGAGGACCAGAATAAAAAAAAAAAGGGCGTGAATAAAAAAAAAAGACTCAATAAAAAAAATGTGAGTGAAAAAAATAATATTTGAAGTAGTAAAAAAAGTAGATGAAAAAAAGAGAAATTTGTGAAATGAAAAAAAAATTGGAAAACAAATGTGCATCGAAAAAAATGATTTGAGGTGAAGGTGGTTCATTGTTGTTCACCTCGAAATCTTTTAATTTTTTTTTTATAATTTAAAAAAAGGACATTATGGTTGATATAAATATACCAAAATATATATAACATAAGAGACACACACACACAAAAAATGAGATGCGTGCAATTAATTTGACTTTTTTCCTTCATCGATTATGTATTGTTGTGCTTTTCCCCAATTAGTAATTTGAGATGTTTGTTAAATGTTCTTTTTTCCACAGACAGAGAAAGGTATATAATTAGTAGAAGGTTATAGATTATAGAGTGATCTAGTTTTGTTTTGGAGACTAAATTGTTTAATGATCACAACTGCTGTTAGCTAGCTAACGCGGGAGTCAGGTCTATAATTTCTGCCCTGCAACCAAGGGCATTGGTGTGATTAATAATGCACCAGAGAAAATGCTCAGCCATATTGGATCATGTTAATATTGTTCGAGCCTTGACTATAATATTAATTTTATTTTAATTTTTCTTCGGGTCATGCTTTTTATCGAGATACAGACAGGCAAGCTTAATTCAAAGCCAGGTCCATACACCTCCATAGCCATGAAAACGGGGATGTCTACGCTAGTTTATCATTTTACCAATCCCAGGCGATTTCATTTGGTGATGTTTCTGGACGGTGGTTCTAGACATTGCAATTCCGTTGCTTTCTCTTTGTAAAACACTACTTGATTGCCCTGTAAAATTTTAGTTTGAATGTCTAAGTAGGCTAAGTAATTTTTTTTTATTAATATAAATATTCAAGTTAATTTATATGTATCTTAATTAATTTTATATTTTTTAAAATTAACAATTATACAAGTTTTTATTAATCTTGTAGGAATTAAAACGATTTATTTAGAAGTTGGCTATGTTAAAAGGTATTTACAGCTTGATATTTTAAGAAATTTGTAAATACGTGTTGCTGCCGGATGAAATTAACCTCTTCCAACAAGAATGGCACGCAGTTCAGTAAGACTAAGACTCAAATTGGTTGTCATTTAATTAAATCATACTAAATGCGACTCGCCGTATCATATATTAATTTCAAGTTTAAGTGAAAAAAATTAAACCCTTGCTAAATGAGCTCATGATTCATTAACTATGCGTTTTTATTCGTCATTGACAAAGACCATCGCTCGGTTACCTCATTCCTATGTAATCAATTAATTTTCATAATGTTAAAAATAATTGAATTAAATAATATTTTAAAAGGAGCAAAGTTATTCACACACATATAGTTAATGAGACAAGAACTTCGACCGATTCTTAAAAGGGGATCAAAAAACAAAACACTCCGTCAACACGAAAACACTCCGTCAACACTCCGTCAGCTTAATTATAATTAATTTTTGATAAATTAATTAACGTGTGAAGAGTTTTTAAAGTAGAATATTTTCTAGGTGGGTGCTTGGTTTAGTGGTGATCATAATGGCCCCAGAGCAAACCAAGGGCCTTCAAGAGAAATATTCTACTTTAAATGAGTACTCTTTGAAATTAATTTATCAAAAAAACGAAGCCTACCCCTATCCTCACATTTGGGCATGAGCATAATAGATAGGACACGGTAAACATATCTTAAACACATGGCTAGAAAACCATCTCACCATCTCTCCCTCCATCCTTTTCGTTCAAACCTTTCTTAGGCATACGTTGCATCGACTGTTTATAAGCCACGTCAAGCGCCATCCAAAGGAATTAAGAACTAGTTTTTGTGAATAATCAATAATTAAGAGAATATAAAAATCCCCGATTAGTGATACATACTCTTTTATATTGTCGGGCAGCCAGAACTTTCAGTCACAGAGAGAAGAGGAGGGAAATCGAAGAGAAGGATTGAACTAAAACAAAATTATTCGCCTTTAATTAATTCCAATATGATTTCTTATTATTTACATCCTTTAATTAAGTTTTTACATGTATTTTATGAAGATTAAGAAAAGTCAAGTGGCGGAGGAAAACTCCAAGTTGTAATTTGAGATAAAACATGTCGCATCTCGCATGTATATGTATCTCTAAGGGTAACAGGATCATGCACGGGATTTTCTTGATGGGATGGTATCGAACATATCATATGAGAAGTGAAATTAAAGGCAAGTCTATAATAAAATGTAGATATTAGTTAGATAGATCAATCATCGAATTTGATATGATAACAGAAGGAATCATTAATAATTAAAAAACCAAAGATACAATGGACGACGTCGTTGGTATTATGGTAACATGAATGGAAAGTCAAATTCAAGTTATGCAACGCGGCAATAAAACTTGCCTGCTGTTTCGTTCTGGTTGGCAGAAATGGTTTTATACGCCAGGGATAGTCCTACTGGGTAGTTCAAAAATTAAAGAACGATAGAAACGTTACCCCGCCACCCCCAATTTCCGTCTAGGCAGTTGATTCCGCCGTGCTATAGCTATTCAAGTAGTGAAAAAAGGAATGAAAGAGAGCCACAAAGCGAAAGATATTTGCTGTCAACAAAATTCAATAAATCCTAATTAATTAGTTATACGTGCCTAAAATGAGGAAATCTATCATTATACGCAATTCTGATTAATTATTTCTTGTTTCTAGAAATGAAAAGTTATCTATATTGTCCAGAATGTATATTATAAATATGTAGAGGTTAAAGAAGCTCACCAACATTAGTTATCAATAGGTGTTTTCTTTCTCACTGGTACTGCAGAGTCCATGGAGGTGATAAAATGATCTCGTTCTTCAAGATATATAATTATCATCTTCTTTCAATCTGAAATGATCATCACGACTCGAAACTGCTGGAGCATAACCCTCGTAAGTATCTGCTTTTACGCTGCTACAATATGTGTGTGCGTGTGTGTGAATAATTGACAGAATCGAATTAGGATCAAGGGAGAGCAGTTAGTTAATATTTTCCTCCCAGAAGCACTGGTTTTCGAATTACCTTCAGAGAGAACAAAAATGACCAGATCATAGCAAGCCTGAAATGAACAACAGGTTTCACATGTGCTCCTCAACAATTAATTGAAATTTATTAATTAAGATAGACACTTAGTGATGTTTGAAGAAACAGTAGAATTTTGCATGGAAAGGGACTCGGTATATATATTTTCAAAGCATGGTTGAAAAATGAACTAGTGGTGAGCTGCAAAGCGATAACTCCAAGACATGGGGATAGGGGAACAACGATATTGGCATATTTAGATCTATGACCCTACTTTATATATACGTATATCCTCTTCTGAGGTTCTAAATCGGTTTGTGCTGAAATATTCATTATATATCTTCATTAATCGGAAGAACACAATGCATTGATGAGTTGACTATTCTTTTAGTTTCGAAATTATTTTCGAAACCCCGCAGCACAACACAAAAGCCAAAAGGTACGTAGATCATTAACTAATCATTAAGGCCTAATGTTTCATCTAACCTAGACTGACACTAGAGATACTGTGTCTCATTTTGATCATGCGACAATACAAGGCCAACTATCATAGATTCACAATATTGACAAAAAGCATCAATGAAATGAAGCAACTAAGTAAATGATGGAAGGATAGAAGGGAGACATTGCAGGTTGCCAGTGTTCGTTTCTTTGGCAAGTCATTCAAAAATGTTTCTGGATGCAAACGGGTCATGATGCTCGAAATACGCATCATGGGTCCATTCTGTCTCTTGCGAGTCGACCTCTGCTTATCACCTCTTCTAAATTATTGATCAGTTATGCTTATCTGGAAGCAAAGAAAATGAATGCCAAGTCTCAACAAATAGCTTGTCGGAGACACTTCAACATCCAAAACTTGCCAAGGGCACCATAAGACGGGAAAAAAAAGCGTTCAAACTCAAGCTTATAGAATATCAAAATTGTTGCAGTTAATTTGTTTTTGTGAACCGAATAAAATTTCATGGATATGATGCTTTTTGAGGGTGTCTGCATTCGAATTCAAGCCTCTTAAGAAATTTGAGAGTTTCTAAGTTCGATAGGCCTTTTCTTCCCTGCTACTTAATTAGAGTATCATTCCATTGCATGTAATTATGTAAATAACTAGTCATTTGGCCCAAACATTTGAGCTTATCGATGAAAATAAACTACAGGATTTTATCCTTTACTATCGAAAATATAACTTCATCTTGAAATTGAGGATGTATTAAAAACACGGTACTTTCAAATTAGCCAAGCTAAACGAAGCTATGCATTTGTATGTTGAAAAATTCAAAAAGCTTAATTCAATATATAGGTCACATAAATTAGATCGGGCTCAAAGGGAATCGATTGAATGATCTCAAGAATCTCAAGCTTTAGTGTTCCTCCAAGTTCGAGCTTCAGTTAGTTGGTAATTTTATTGACGTTATTTTTGTCTGTCGTAATCATTATCAATAACTTTAAAATACGTAAGGAAATCACTATAATTTTCTTCATGTTTTTATTTATATATTATAATTATAATAATATTACTATTTTTTTATTTTTTGTTTGTTTTTTATGTATTTATAAGTTTTTTTTGTGTTGTTTTTTAAATGTAGTTTGTTAATATTACTTTTTTTATTTAATTGTCAGATTTTTATTTAACTTAGTTTGACAATTAACCTGATTTTTTTTGTTTTTTAATTAATTTTTTATTTAGTTTAATTTGTTAATATTAATTTTTTTTATTTAATAATTAAATTTTTATGATACATAACTCGAGACAAATTAACTTAGTTTAATGGTTTAACCTAGTTAATTTATTATTTTTTTATTTAATTATTAAATTTTCATTATATAAATTTCAAGTTTAATGAATTAATTTAATTTAAAGGTTAATATAGTATTAATCAAATATTATTCTAAGAAACTACTTTATTTTTAAATTCAATCAATGTTATGGCAACCAAAACTCCAAACCACTTTATTTTTAAATTCAATCATTGTTATGGCAACTAAAGACTCCAGGAAGTCGAAAAAAATATTATAAAAAATTCACAGCCATTATTTTTTCCTGCTTGTGTCCTTATTAGGTAAGCCAGAAGATCCACGGAAATGGAAACCACCTTCCACCGTATGAAAGAGAGATCATGATGCGCGCGAGGTTCTAGCATGTGATGGTCGGGGCTTATTTTTTTTATTTTTTTATTTGGATTTAAGTTTTATTGTGCATGTCTGTCATTCTCGTGATACTTTACTTGTTTATTAGATTTACAGGATGTTTAATGAGCCATGAGAATTAGTCGTGATGCACATAAACTAACCCGGACACCCATATAAATAATAATAAAAAAAATCATGATACTTGACAGTGTTTGTGTCGTGATTGAATCATATTTTTTAAAAATTTAAC
This sequence comes from Populus euphratica, assembly GCF_000495115.2. Taxonomy (NCBI): domain Eukaryota; kingdom Viridiplantae; phylum Streptophyta; class Magnoliopsida; order Malpighiales; family Salicaceae; genus Populus; species Populus euphratica. The sequence goes on from NW_011499958.1 coordinate 603,961, forward strand.
AGTTTATTTAATTATTTATCTTATATTTTTAAATTGCTTTAATTTACTAATATTAAAAATATTATTTTAATATATTCTTAAATTAAAAATATTTTAAATCTCAACAGCTATCACATTTATAAATATCTCGTGAAATTCTGTAGAGGTAAGGAAAAGTCACACCCAACTCTGCCCGTCGATGATACATGACGACTACTAATCCGACCCAAGGGGTGATTGATAACTTGCAGTTAATTATGACTTGGCTTAATTCGATGTGCAATGATTTGGTCTCAAGCTCTTTGTATGCAGCCAGTGGCGAAGCCACCTGGCCCCCTTAGTTTTTTTTTTTTCAAGATATTTTTTTATATTAAAATATTAATATAACAGCCTTTATCTTGTAAAAAAAATTAAAAAAGAAGAAGAAAATAACGTGATTAGACAAAAACCGTAACTTTGGATTTCTGTCTTTTTCTTATTTTTTTTCTTGTTAATTTCTTTACATCTTTTTTCAGGTAAGTTGGTTTTTTTTTTTTGTAGTCTTTTTTTTAATTTATTTGGATTGATTGAATATAAATCATGTCTATCTTTTAGAATTTAAGAGTTGCTATGATTTTTTATTTTTTAAGTAAGTTTCTTTTCTAATTCTCTAAATAACAAATTTAGTTAGGGTTACTTTATTTTTTCTTTTTTTTTTTAAGAAAGTTTGAGAATTTTGTATCTAAGTTTTAATAAGTGACTAACAAAAATTAAGTTTTTAGAGCTTAATTTTTTTTTAACTAAGAGACTAAATAGTTTACTAAATAAAAACTTTATGAATCACTTGTTATTTTTTAGATGTAGGTGCATTGTACTTCAATATATTAGAGGTTAGTAATTTTAAAATTATTTAATCACTTATTATTTTATAATTCATTCAGGGATTGAAATGGTAATTTTTAAGTTTATAAACAGAATTCAATATCTTAGTGTGTTTAATATATTACTAAATTCCAGTCACTCTAAACCCTTAATATTACTATATTGTTTTTCAAAAAAAAAAAAGAGTAAATTATAATACTAATTTAAATCACTGCATACAAATATGGAAATATGGAACATCTAGAGACACATGCATCATAATCAGCCTTGAACCAAAAGGTCGCTTAGGAAGTTCATGTGATCGGCTCGAGCTCAAGTTGTTTGTTTAATAACAAGATAGTCATTTCTCTTGGAAGTCATAAAAATCAAGTTCGTATTTGCAAGTCCACTAGTGTGGACAATAACATTTATAGAGCCAGCGAGCAAACTGGTTTCCGACCTGACGAGAGATTCAGATATTAGGAAACGGGTTATTTCAGACTGGGATTGCTGAAAAATTGCCTATCTAGTTCTGACATAATGCACCAACATTTGCAGCTCTTGCCTTCAAGATCTATCTTCGAAGCAGGAAT
>NW_011499958.1:605412-769452 GCF_000495115.2 Populus euphratica
ATCTTCGAAGCAGGAATGGAAGTCTGGTACATGAATATGATTCTTGCAAACATTTCAACGTGCTCAACTATGATCATAGATACTTGTATTTATGCATTAAAATTCTTAGTTAGATTATGCATGTCGCGATCGGAAACACTTGCATTGCATGTGGGTTCTTTGCAGCCATTTGGCCCATGTCATGCTGGCTACGGACAGATATTATATCGGCCGAAGAACAGTCATCTCCTGTCCTCAAGCTTTTTATTGTTACAGGACTCCTTTCAGGATAAAAAAAATCATCCCAGAGTGAAATTTAATAAATATTTATTTATTATTTTTTAACATTTTAAGATCCTCTGAAATTCAAGGTTCTTGATATAACAGTACCATTCAGTTTCAACCTTGAATTGGCCCACTAAATTGACATCTCAATTTATCTTTGGCCAAAATAAATAAATAAATTGTTATTTCAAGAATTAAAACATAAGTAAAGATTTTATCAATTAATTGGGAGTAACACAGTGGTTGAGTACATTAATATTTTCCTGGTTAAACAACAAGGACATTTTAAATCTACATGGCAAGAACTAAACATATAGAACAATTTGATAACGACAACAATAATAAAATATTCTTAAAAAAATAAGAATTTAATTCATCCGAATCCAATACTTATCCATGCAAGCCATCATTCCATTTTCATAAATCCATAATTAGTAATTAGACACCTGTTTACTAGTTCCACAAGAGAATGTGATTATCAAATAAATTAATTTGATTGCCCGGGTAACATCCCGGATTTATTAATTAAAGTGTGACCATAAATAAGCGAGCAGACTTATAAATACTAAAAAACTTTTCGAGTAAAAGATAGGATTAGATAAAGAAGAAAATTGAAAGCATTACTGATTACAACACTGTTCTCTTTTCATTTAAACGATTTGTCATTGGGAATTTCGCCAGTCACATGAAAATTGCCATAAACAACTATTTTGGCCAACCTACCAAGAATCAAAATCACTAGGACGACACACAACTTGCAAGAGAGAATTTTGGAGAGGCAACATTTTTTTTTTAAAAAAAAGAAAAGGTCAAATAAGCGTACAATCTGCAAGAACTTGGGTGGGTAATATTATGGTGATATTGTGTAATTTTACTTTCATTAGTATCACTACTAAGAGTATTAGAATGTTTTTATTTTAAAGATAGTTTTTGTTGTTACATTTTTTAAAAAATAAGTTTTTAAAAATTACTGCTAGCTATTTTTAGATATATATTTATTAAAAATTATGGTTAAATTTTATATATATATATAAAAAAAAATTTGGTAGTTGTGTCTGGAAGTATAATTATTTTTCAAAGTGCTTTTTACTTGAAAATACATCAAAATAATATATTTTTTTATTTTTTTAAAATTATTTTTGATATCAGGACATCAAAATGATATGAAAACACAAAAAATATTAATTTAAAACAAAAAAACAAAAAAAATTATCTTTTTCAAAAGCGTTTTTGAAATGCAAAAACAAATAGGATTTTATGAAACTCAATTAAAAAAATATGTAAAACTGTTGCACAAAAACTGTATTTTAAATTTAATTTTTTAGTGGACCTCATAATACAAAACAAAATTTTATTTGTTATCAAATATTTTGTTGTGTTTGTCTTTCACTAACTTTTGTGTTTGTAGTGAAAATACTTAATCGCCTCTATTAATCTCTTAATAATTTATATTTTTAAGGGTAATACAATATTTATAATGTGCATGTAAAAAATAAAAATAAAACCAAATTTTCTATTAATTATATTATATCTAATAAATCATGTGTAAAAAATTAAATTACCTCCAATGTTAATTTCATTTTTTTAGAATAAAATAATAATAATTACACTATTCCAATTCACTCACGATACAATATATAGTGAATTCACTATTCCAGTCATTTATATATATATATATATCTAATAAATCATGTGTAAAAAATTAAATTACCTCCAATGTTAATTTCATTTTTTTAGAATAAAATAATAATAATTACACTATTCCAATTCACTCACAATACAATATATAGTGAATTCACTATTCCAGTCATTATATATATATATATGGCTGTTTTAGAATTGCACGCCAAGGCAAAACGCTTCTCATGCCTCAAATGTCATTATGTGTTTCCCTCGGTGGAAACACATGGAAACAGTCAAGGTTCTGTTTGCATTACCTTTTGCGTAATGAAACCCATACCCTTAGGATATATGCTAGAACTTTTAAGGTCCCGAGCCGTGAAAGTTGAGATTTTTGGTTCGACAAGTTTGTGAACTTGCAAGAATCGTTCGGCTAAGTATATGCCTATGTTTGGATTCCTCCCCACTTCACTAGGCTGGCCATGGCATGAGGTTCGAAATAAAAGTGCCTTTAGTAAAATATCCTCCTTTTGTTGACCTTTTCTTTATAGTAAGCACAACTTGCAAATCTCAATAGCTCCGACAAAGATTCTACTCCGAATTAAGGTTGCCTCATGAATTTCAAAACCTTGTATGATTTAATGGGTAAAATCACTCCACACTGAATGAAGTATTTTCCAAAGTAAATACTCAATATGGAACATATATATATATATATATATAATGTTATTTTATTTTTTATTATAAAAAGAAAAGGTTATCCTATCTGTTTATTTTTGAAGAAGGCACGTTCTATTGGATTGGATGCTACAAGCAAGCGCCTGGCAGGGGAGCACAACCAAGCTCGTTGCATCGTAACCTCTCATGCAGGGCTTAGGCTGTCAGCTAGTAGAACCAAGCTCGTTGCATCGTAACCTCTCATGCAGGGCTTAGGCTGTCAGCTAGTAGAAATTCAAAGTTACTAGAAATTACGAGGTCCAATATTATTTTGCTTCGTTCAAATGCATTATTTGCCGGGTCCACTCGTAATTTCCTGTTAAGAATATAGATAAACAGTACAGTAAAGAAAGAAAAAAAGGCATTTTGGGTTTGGGAGTTTGATGGGAACAAGAAACTCAAAGTTAGTCCCCAGAAGCAACAAGTGTTTAATGCTTTCACGTCTTTCTTTCAAATACATTATTAGATTGTGTGATATAAAGTTGTTTTCTAAAATATTTTTTATTTAAAAATATATTAAAATAATATTTTTTAAAATTTATTTTTAATATTAACATATTAAATTAATGGTCTAAAATATAAAAAATAATTTAAAATAATGTTTTTAAAATTTTTCAAAAAAACTTAACCATTAAAACAAACACACTATTAATTCAATTGAAGCCACTCTCCCAAAATTATAAATAAAATAATAAAAGGTTGAGAGTAACATATTTCAGGACAAAAAAAAGAACTCTCTAGTGATCAGCGTTTGCAGTCACAACTAACATTCATTCTTTGGATACATAAGATTGTCAGAGAAGGGAAGATGTTATTTTGAAGAGATAAATTAATAAAATTATATTTTGAATAATATAAATATAATTTTTATTATTATGTATACTTTAATAGAAAAAATATATTTAAAAAGCTAATTGTATTGGAGTTGGAGAAATAAATACTTTATTTTTTCTTCAAAAAGTTTGATGTTATTTTTATTTTTGCATAGTTATATTTAATTGATTTATTTTTTTGTTTGCCTCATTTTATGAATTTTTATTTTTTTTAAAGATATATACAAATAATATTTTTGAAAGAGAAAAGATATTTTAGTATTCTCCTTAAACAAATATAAAACAAATATTGAAGAGTTGAAATAATACTTTTTTATTTTATTTTAAGCTTTTGGTTTAGCATGTTGCTCTTATAAAAGTGGGATCGTCAAGATAATGTTCCTTCCCATAAAACAGCACAGGCCCACAAAACACTAAGCCCCCAATATTAGCAGAAGGTGGAAGATGACTCCTTTGCTTTTATTGTTGGAAATTGCTTTTGTTCTGCTCAAAAAATCCCGATCACATCATATACTTAAATAAATAAACATTTGCAAATTAGCCGACACTTATAAAAGGCAAGGTTGGCTACGGCTAATGGCCATGGCTGGCTATTAAACTAGACACTTTCGTGCTTCGGACCTCGACTTGCTTCTTCACCAAGTCCATCTGTTTGAAGCCTAAAGTAAACTCTCTCAACTGCCCCCCCTCTCCTAACCCCTTTGTAGATGTCAGGGGACCCTCGCCCATCACGTGAACTCATTCGATCTTGGCATCTTGGCCCCACCAGCCACCAAAGCACTGGTTTTCATGATTCCCGTCATAAAACACCCACTATGATAGCCACTGATCCTCCCTCAGCATCACCACATGGTCTGCCATCGCAGGGGATCATGATGCACCTCCTTTACCCTAATGATCACCACCCTCCATTCAATGTCCAATGCAATTCTTTTGACGTGCATGTGAACATAATATCTCTAGGTCTCAACAATAATATAAATACCATGTAGGAGCCGAAATAATGTGCCCACTAGCTAACTGACTAGCAAAAACCATCACAGTTGGTACTTTCGCTAATTCGCTTATTACTTAGGTTTTGGTGATGGAGAAGAGCAAGCCATTCCCTCAATATTCTTCATTTTTCTCCGGTGAATTTGGGTTTGAAGATCAAACGAATTCATATAACTTTAACGGGCCATGCCAAAAGGGAAATGGTTTTGCAACATCAAGCGATCCAGAGCTGAAAAGGAAGAAGAGGATTGCATCTTACAATGTTTTTACCGTGGAGGGTAAGCTTAAATCTAGTGCAAGGAACAGTTTCAAGTGGATCAAGAGCAAGTTCAGCGACGCTCGGTATGGTATGTGAATATCAATTACATGGAAGTACATAGGCTTTAATTTTAATAGCTTCATGGCTGGTTCTGTTTTCTTTTTCGTTTTCTTTTCTTTTTGCCCACCACTTAAAAGCACAGTAAGTGTCATGAAATCAGGTTGTTTGGGATCTTCTTTGCATGGGACATATATGCATGCCATGCATCATCTCCTAAGTTCGATCATTTGGGTTGTACTACTTGTTTATTGATGAAAAAGAGTTGAGGTTTTCATTTTTTCCCTTCTACAAATACTGTTTGATTTCATCACTAACATCTACTTACTTTGCAATTAGATCTTTCTAGACAGTAAGTTGATCAGAAGCAACCAATAACATTGATGATAGATTGATGTTTCGTCATTAATTTGCCAGTCAAACAAACTCGAGTGCTTTTCCTTTTAATATTTCCTTATATTTGAAGAAGTAAATGGAAGACCACATGAGTCTAGATTGTGAGCAAACAAATGGGGAAGGCGCAGCCTACTTTCTTCCTTGAGAAGACATGGGAACCGTGCTTGTTAATTATCAATTTTTTGAGTATAAATTACCCAGATTTCTGTTGGTCGAAAAAACTCAATATTACTAAAACCGACATCACCCCCCCCCCCCCCTTTCCTTCAACAAGCAAATGATGAGCAACGAGATAAGTCTTTCTGAATAGCAATCCCGAATTGAAGTTAATTACTCTTTTCCCTTTGCCTGGGAAGGCCAATCGAACTCGCAACTCTTCATGATATATCATTAATGAAACTTGGGACATGAGAGCTAGAAAAATATCCACTAGATTATTGTAATTAAGGCCAAAATTAAAGTTGGCATTTATTTAAAAGGTCCCAGTCTGTTCGCAAATTTCGACACACGTGGTTCTTGGGAAACTTTTATCTTGACCATTCATTAAGCTAACCTCGCAATTGCAATTTGGAATTTAAGCCTGTTGCACATTTACTACAAAGCCCTACCTAAACCATGAATATTGGAGTTCGAGGGATAAATTGACTGAATTGATGTTCATCCCTCCCAAACTGGAGTTAAGGCGCCGAGGTTTTCATGGATCACACGCAAGGCATTCGGTATCAGTGTCTATCGCATTCTTCTTCGTCATTCTGCAATCGGTGATGGCAGTGAAATGAGAGGGTAATCTCTTTTCAAACTTGATAGTCCCCCTCCATTAGTCCTCTTTGACGTGACAAAGATGGTCACCCTTGTTTTTCTACGAGAAAGAAAGAATAGGTCCCGCTCCACCACAAAAGCTAATTGCACAATCAGATTTGTATCGTGTCCTTTTGCGACTTGTGAGCATATGCTTGTCCCGATCGAGCCAATTCAAAGGGCCCATTGACACCTTTTTATCCCACATCGTAAAAAAAAATAAAGAAATATTAAAAACCTTTTTCTAATGAATTATTGGATCAACAAAATCTTCAAGCGATCCTATCAAGGTCTCGGGGACTAAATTCGTGAATTGTTTTCAGTTCACATGTTCATTAGTGAGTACCGAAAGTCCGAAAATCAACGCCCCTCCTCGATCCTTGTTTGATTTTTCAATGATGGTTGTTGCTTTCAATGGCTTGGATTTTTTTTTTTAACCAGGCTGGTGTGGTTTCGAAGAGCCCAATAGGCATGGTAATTAAAGGACATCAGTTTTGCGTCTTTCCTTCCTTTTTAATTAATTGTTCTTGTTTTCTGATTCTCATTTAGATGTTTGCAACGGCCATTGAAGGTTGTTTTTTAAAATAATTTTTTTTTAAAAAAAATTTATTTTTGAAATTAATATATCAAAATAATTCAAAATACTAAAATATTTAATGTTAATTTTTTTTTTAAATTCTTGAAAAGCAGAGTTGAACGTTGTGAAATACGCCTTTAATTTCCAAACATCCACTAATTTTCATTGGATCCCTCGATTGATAGAATTTCTTACTTAGATTCCATACCCTTTAGAATATCTTGATCGAACACCCTATTCATGTTCTTTAATGTTTTCAATAAAAAAAAAAATGCATGTTTTATGCAATAAAAAACGCAATTTTGAAGAAAAATTTATTCTTTTAACAATTTTATACAGGCAACCCAATTAAGGAATTTTAACAGGTAGGCGACTCGGATGAGGAAAGTTTTTATATAGATACTACACTGAGAATCAGTATATAGTTGGAGGAATAATTTTAGGTTATCTTAAAAAAAAAAAAATCTTTTCCGAAACCTGAAGTATATATTTTCTCCCGGGTGGAGCTTGCAGAGGCGCCGTCCCATTCATCTATAACACTTTAACATTTCAGTTATTCCTACAAAAAAAAACTGAAAAAGTATTTTTTTAGGCGCCATCTTCAATGAGTGAAGGATGAATATAAGAGTAAGTACATAGAGTAGAATTGTTAGATATAAGTTCACGGGTAGCATTCGATTACAGACACAAAGTGTTATATGCAGAACGAGTGTATTTTCAGCATTTCTGACCAAAACGAAAAATAATATGAGTAATCACATTCGAGATACAGAAAATATGATCCAAAATTCTCAGAAAAGGGAAAAAAAAGAAAAAGAAAAAAGAGTTGCTGCTCGACGTGGCCTAGTTATCCACTGCATATAGTACTTCTAACTGCTTCCCTTGATCGAATTTTCTGAATTCTCTTACGGAAGCAGACCTATGGACTCGATTTAATCTGTACATGTCATTGTTCATATTGTACATGGTGCTGCCTGTCCTTGAGGTGGGTAAAGGGGGCAAGTTCTTGATATTCTTGGGAGCATTGGTATGGCCTTGTGTTTTTGGAGACATCTTCTTGGAAGTTGCAATTCGGGATTGCAACAAATTAGGTGGCATCTCAAACAGGTGAGTCGGTTTTGTTCCAGAGGAGTTGCAACTAGTACTGCTGCTTCCTGGCTCATGGCTTTGGTTGATTGATTCATAAGTCTCCTTTGGCTCCTGAATTAACATAGCATAATGATACATTTTTAGCAATAGCACCATGTATGATGCAACTGGAATAATATGCACAGAGGATCTTTTTACTCTCCTCTTTTTTAATAAATGTAATATGAAATATCAGTGTGGTCTCAGAAAGGTTAAGCACGGACATGAGCGTAGTACTTAATTATCCTGCTATTTTTTTTCCCATGAAATTTGACGCGGGCCCTAAACACACAGGGATGTGGCGTGCTGCAGAATGAGATTGTTTGAAAGTGAAAAAGATAAAGTGCATTTCTCCCATCGAAAGGGGGGAATCGCCTTATTGATCAATGTTATGAATTCCACTTGTGATGTGTACTGCTGTACTCTTTACCTCTTTCGGTTGCGCAGGATCTTCTTTTGGTTCTTCAGCTGCCAGATCTTTTTTCTTACGCTCACGATATGTTTGAGATCTTCGTTTCATTCTAGCATTCCGGCGCCTGCAAAAAGTAGGATGATAATGATTAATGAGTTATTTCAAGAAAAATGGGGGAAAGGCGGAAAGAAGATAAAGAAAATTGTGATGTTTCTGCCATCAGACAAGCATGCGATGTTCTCTTTTAGCCTTTTTTACTGTATCACATTCACAGTTACACCAGAGTGATAATGATTATGCAACCATGATTTAGCTATTAAATATTGCTGCCATTGATCAGATGCGCTTACTTTCTCTGTTCGTCAGCTTGTGTGAGCTCATCTTCATCTTTTTTAATCACCGGGAGGCCTGATAAGTCGCATGCCAGAGGACTTATGTGAAAGAACTGAAACAAGAGGATCAACTCAGAAATAAGCTCTCCGTTTAATTAACTCCTAGCTATATTCTTGTTTCTGCTGGCATGCACTCTTTGAACATCAAAATCATCAATGGTGGTGTTGAAAATTTTGGGAACTAATTGATAGTGTGTGAACCATATTACCTACATGATTCTCCTTAATTCTACTTGGCATTAATAGAACAAGAAATCTCACACTCCAAAAAAAAGATACGGGCTGGGGGAAGCTAGATTGTGGAAATTAATGTAAAGGCTTTGTACTAGTGGCAAGAACTCTACATCACATTAAGCTCTCTAGTCATGTCCTTACTTCATTTTGGAGAGCTGAAGATGCACAGCCGCGAGATGCAGGATCCAGAGCAAGAAGTGTGGTTAACAGACCCAAAGCTGATTCAGGAAACTCGCTGAAAGCTTCAAAAAGGCCAGGTTTGTATGTTCGTGGAGGTCGAAGGGATGTAGATAGCCTTAACTTTTTCCAATAGTCCTCTGGTGGAGTTCCACATAGTTTAAAAATCTTATGCAGCTGCTCGACCTGAATATTTCAGAGTTAACCATGTGAGATAACCATGTGACTAAACACTGTAATGAATAGTCAGGAATATTCTCCAAGGGTTGTGTTTCTCATAAATATCCAGTTAGAATCTCAGTCACGACCATTGATTTCGCTATATACCTCTGTTCTTCCTGGCATGATTGGCCTGCCTGCAAACATCTCTGCCAAGAGACATCCAGCACTCCAGAGATCAATACCAGTTCCATAGTCTGTAGCACCCAGCAATAGCTCTGGAGCTCTGTACCAAAGTGTCACAACTCGTGATGTGAGAGGTTGTTTCTGTTTAGGAGAATAATAATTTGAAAGCCCAAAATCAGCAATCTTTAGCATCCCATTTTTATCAATTAATAAGTTTGATCCTTTAATGTCTCTGTGTAAAATTCCCCTATCATGGCAGTGCTGCAGACCTGAAAGCAGCTGTTGCATATAACACTTGACCTGCATTAACAGATAAGGTGAGCTACTAACAAACTAATACATGATCCCTAGAAACCAAATAAGAGAGTTTCTACCTGTGGTTCAGTAAGTCTTCCTTCGGGACGGGAGATGATTTTTGATAAATCAGACTTCATGAAATCAAAAACTAGATAAAGACTATACTGCATCCTTGAGGTGGCCAGTCCTTCAAGCTTTACCACATTGGGATGATCCAACTTCTGTAATATCATGATCTCTCGTGCCATAAATTTCACACTCTCTGGTTCTGACGTGTCAAAGCGGACCTTCTTCAAGGCAACAATTTGTCCAGTTTCCTTATCTCTAGCTTTGTACACATTGCTATAGGTACCCTCTCCCACCTGTAACCAAGCATGAGAAGACTAAGATGGTCTCGTGATCACAATAACCGTTCAAGCAAGTTATCAGCAAACTTTACGATCCCTTCTCTTTTATAGGAAGTTAAAAACGAAACAAGAAGATCTGAATCTTTTAATTTTTGTTAAATGTGATCAGAACACCACGGAGCCTGATACATCAGTGAAGTAATCCATTCTGAATTTAGAATTGACACTTGGGAAACTAGAAAAACAGATTCACCAGGAAAAAAATTGTTTAAAATCTTTTCTTTTCTCCCGTAATTCCATCGAACTTTTTTTATGATAACTATGGGAGACAGATTACACAGAAAAAGCATCTCAACCCAGTCACAACCATTTCAAATTCCCAAGGAAGAATACATACAGCTAATAAGAAGTGAAAAATAAGAAGAATTCAAGAACACTGACCTTTGCAAGCTTATCATAATTCTCAGCACTCTTAGGGATCAAACCACCCAAAACCTCTCTAGGAACATTATCAGTTAGCCACTTGGGCCATCCATCCACTACCTCCTCCCCGCCAAACTCCACAAATCTCACTCTACCTGTGTCACTCAATTTCGTCTCTTCACCATTAGCAGCACGACCACCATTATATTTCCTCGTTGGTTGTTCAGGCTTAGGGAGCCTGCCAGGGTATCTCTGCCCAGTGGATCTTCTATGGCCAGCGATATCTCCTTTTCCCACATAGCCACTTTCCATTTTGAGCTTCTCTAACCCTCCTGGTGTTGGTGATGAATTTACTGAATACTTTCCCTGGACACAGCCCATGGCCTTTCTCGGTCTAATACCAGTCCTTTTTTTCTTGAGAGAGACTAATGGTTCTGTGATGAATAACATAGCCAAGAAAAGACAGTGTCAAAGAGAGAAGACAGTCATAAATATGAATGGAGTTTGACAAAGAGAGTAAATAAAGAATGGGGAAGGCGGAGAGAGAGATTTTGCCGGCCTTGGACGGCCCTTTTGGATTTTTGCTGTGTGGAGAGAACTCAAAGGATCATTTTTTATTCTAATATTCTACCAGGATGTGATCATTGAATTGAAGTCTCCTGGCTTCCCTGCATCTTGTTATCTCCGTTGGGAGAGAAAGTGAAGAAGATACATGTGACGAGCTCACATTTTCAACCATTTTTTGGGAGGTCTGCAACAGCAATGACACCTTCGCAAATGCCTTTTTGCTGTGGCGGGAGATGGCCGTTTTGTGCATGTCTATGTGAATGCTGGCCATCCCTACCATTTTGCCATAATTACTACCAATTATCTTCTCGTTTTTCTAAAATAATTTCTTTTGGGCCAAGATTATTGATAAAGAAGAACACTAATAACAAGTTACATCACTTCCCTCTAAAAAAAAAATAAAAAAAATCAGCTATAATAAAAAAGAAAGGCACTTTTATTCCTATTTTTTTTACCCCACCGGTTATATATACAGTGGTTGAGAATACAAACAAACTTGAAAATCAATTCCGCCTCCAATGATAATGATTATGTTATAGCATTTCTTTTTTCTAATTTTATTCTAATTGTGATCTAAAATTCAAATCTTCGGAAAGGAAAAAAAATATTTTTTATAAGTTTTTTTGCCTAATTATGGATAGCTTATTTAGGATTTTAATAAGAGAAAAATTAGTTTTAATATTGAAAAACTGATAAAGAATAAATTTAAAATTATAAAATAAGAAATTATCATTATTATGTCTTGCAACTTGCAAGGATATATTTTACTTTGTTTTTATACAAGCACAAAATATTTCTTTATTTATTTTATTTTTTCGGGTATATTAGACACCTAGATTTATTTGAAATACCTTGGCTAATTAAATTAATTTTTTCATGGATTGATTTTTAAATACTCAGAAATATTTTTTATATAATTTTAGTCCTTAGTACCCATAATTACCAAGTTAATATATAAAGGTAAAAGTAATTTAGCTAGAAAAACCATAAGTGGGATTCTGATATACCACGTGGTGTAATGTAAAGAAGAGTATTTTTATGCATTTTAGTGTTTGGTCTACTGATGAAAGGAGTTTGTCTCCTTCCACTACATCTGGGTTCGAGCCTTGACGTGCATGTCTGTCACTCCTGCAGTACCTTACATGCCTACTAGGTTTGCAGGGTATTCAGTGGGCCGTGGGGATTAGTCGTGATGCGCGCAAGCTGGCCCGAACACCCCACGTAAATAAAAAAAAAAGTATTTTTATAAAAGTATTTTTTATTTAAAAATATATTAAAATAATATTATTTTAATTTTTTTATATAAGTTTATGAAAACAATAAAAAAATATCTATTTTTTTTAAAATAAATTCTCGTAAAAACAACACAAGCTAGTTTTAAATTGTGTTCATTCATGTAGGAGTGTGGTGAAGGATAAATTTTAAAATATTTTTTTTACTTGAGTTGTTTTAAAATAATATATTTTTATTTTTTAAATTTATTTTTAATATTAATATATTAAAATAATTAAAATATATAAAAAAATATTAATTTAAAAGAAAAAATAACAAGAAACCAGTTCAACCGTAATGTCAAATCATCCATTCAAATTAAAAGAGATATTGTGTTCTGAAAAAAAAAAGAAAAAGAGTTAAATCTCTAAACCAATGAATCTCATAATAAAATAATAAACTGACTTTCTGACCATTTGAACTAGCCCGCATCATCAAATGTGTCGATTGGACAGTAAGGCCCTGTCTCTGATATGGCCGAGATCTTTGTCGTGCTGACACCGGAAAAGGTTGCAACGGCTATGGGCATTTAGCACCTGTCTCAGCCTGTCTGTCTCCACCTTTAGTGTTTCCTCTTGGGTTTTGACAGCCCAACAACAAAAAATTTCTCTGGGGCTTTCGCATATAGAATGATCTTGCTCATCAGTCTCTGTCTTTGAGGTATGCCTTTTCTTTCCTTTCTTTCTTTTATGATTTATGTGTGTGGTCATAGATTGTCAGATGGAATTTATTTGTAAAATTCTTATCTTTTGGGTTTTTGATCGTCATTTTCAATTCTCTGGTATATGTTTGGTAAGCTAGCTATGTTGAATGCTCTGTCGGTGCTTTTAAGGTCTCTAAGTTAAAACATGATACTCTCATCTGACAGTAATGAATTGGGCATCTGCCATTAATTTGAAGGGATATAAAACGAACTTTCTAAATGAACTTTTGTGGGTTGCTGTGAACCCCTTTAATATCTTAATCCAATTGAATCTTCAAAATTTGCACAGACGGAGTTGGGTTTTCTTAACTAACCTGATATTGAACATTATTGAATGGATAATTTTGCTTTGGTAGCTATTCTGGCTGTATTTTGTGCACTTTCTCCATCGTAAAAGTTTAGGAGGGATCCCAGATCTTTGTTTGGAATTGCATGAGTGGATTTATAGTAGGTTTTTTGGCTGTTGCGTGATACAGCGTAGCATTAGGCCCAGGTTAGTATGGTTAAAGCCCCTCGTAATAAACAGAACATGATAAATGATTATCATCTTAATGAGAGAAATTTTGAAGATCTATTTTATAAGTCATGATGTATTGTATTGATTACAAATTAGCAAATTTTCACCTCATATCGCAGTATATTCATGCCTGCTTGACAGGCAGAATATGACTATCTTACAATACCTGATGCTCTTGTAGAGAAAAAGATGGCCTTCTGGGATTGAGAGGACTGAAGTCAGGGGACCTAGTAATTGTTAATATATCTGTTTTTTTTTTTTTTTTTTTTTTTTTCTGAATGGGTTTTTCCAAATTTTTTTTAAATTTTTTTTTTTTTTTTTTTTTTTTCCTGAATGGCATTTACCAAATTATTATGCTAGGTTATGTCTCTTACTTTAGGCTATGGAACTGAGGTTGTATTCTGCAAATTCACTTCTTCACAAGTTGATATGCCTGTTATTCGATCTGAGCAAGGTGCAGGAATGATCAATTGCAATATACTGCAGAGGAACTTAAGATGGGATGCACGATGAAATTTATTGGTCCAAACTTCTACTGAATTTTGAAGGGGAGTTCAATAAGAACGCTTTGGTAATCTTATGGTGACAAGTTTGAGTCATAAGAGTTTTTCCCAATGATTATTGAGTTCCTTCTCTGAGAAGTGGATGTTGATGACGAACTGGAATATGTTTCTTGCTGCTAACAGAAGAGGCAACAAGCGAGTCAATCTCTCTATACCTCGAGGCTTGCTAGTAGAGCGTTGGTGGATAAGTGAGACTCGTAACTTTCAACCTTTTCCATGCAAGTGGTGCTAACAGACTTGAACCGGAAAAGAAATAAGAAGACAAAGGAAAAAAAGAAGTCTCGAACTGAAGCAGAAGCTAACAGCTGAGCCCTCAGTAATAGTGATGAATAATTGAACTTGAAGTCTCGAACTGAAAATTATAGCAGGGGATGAGAGACATCCTCCTCTTCATGATGCATTAAATGGATGTTGTCTAGTGGTTTTCAATGGCTTTTCAACAATGGATACATGTCGAGATGATATCATTATCTTTAGCTCCTGGTTCAAGTAATGACCAAAATGTACTTTTATCCTTGCAAATCAAGTGAACTGAGATAATTTAGATGAAGTGAATCGAATGTAGTAACTGAAGAAGTTGCAGAACATTGTACATGCTACAGCAATTACAGAAATCAAAATGTATAAGTGACTCTGAGGACCGAGATGGCAATTGTAGAGATCAAAAGGTATCCATGGCTCTGAGATTAAGCGTCGACTTATTCCAGATCTAATATCCCGAAATTGGACAGAAGTATCTTTACTTGATCAACAAAGTCCGAGCCCGTTGCATACTCTGTTAGCATTCCAACAGCAAAACCAAACATTGCCCATCTGCTCAACCAATATCCAAAGCACAGAAATGAAAAGAGGCATCATATCAGAAAGCCACATTATGTCAAGTCAACTGTAGCAAAACGCAAGCTCACTTACCCAAGTTTGTGAAAATTCATGTAACCAAAGCCAAGTAGTTATGCTAATTGGCCACTAAAACGTTCTTTAAATGAGTGATGCTGGGTTCGTATCTACCCACTCTTGTAACAAGAAAAGGGTTGAGCTTTAATTATATAGCACTCTGTTGGAACTCAAAACCACATGGTCAATACATGACAATTCGAAGAGAAAAACCGGTTTTGAAAGGAAAAACAAAATTTTGAAGAAAAAGCAGTTGCAAAACAAAAATCAAGAAAAACTGGGGTCTAAACTTGGGGAAGAAAAACAAAATCTTTCTCGCTTCCATAAGAAATTTTTGCTGGGGATTTGAGCAAAAGCCACCTCTGTGCATCCTAGAAGTGGAACTGGTGATAGCATTGCACTGCCTTGCCTTGAGTGCTATTGATTGGCGAAGCAAATCACCAATCAATAACTGGAAGCATTTCCTTGAGAAGGGCTTTATTTAAGCACTATCCACTGAGGAAAAACAACTGAAACTTAGAAATTAAAGAGCTTAGTCGGTGAAATTTATGTACCTTTCCCTTTCAAAGGCTCAAGAACAATGGGTCTGAAACACTTTCAGTTACCTATTCGAACAGGCCTTCCTAAAAGCCAAAAATAAGAGAACACGAAGTTTTTTTTATGTAATTCCAATGTGAGACTTCTTTGCACGAACTAGTTTACCATCTAGTCCTAGTGAGGCATGGCAAGTCTGTCCTGCATAACCTCTTATTCTATGTCTTCGACTACGGAGAAGAATGAAGCTAATTTGCTAGAAACTAATTACTCTTAAACCGATCTTGATCGAAAGAAACTGTATGTTATCGTTTCTTTTTTCTCTATCCAGTGAATAATGTATCGTTTCAATTGGTCTAATCACTCAAATTCATTATTTAGGACGAATAAAACATCAATTTGCAGAAACAACCCACAAATCTGTCCAATTAGATTAATTATCCACATAAACCCAGATAAACTAAAATTTCAAAAATCCCAAATTGCACATCAAAGAAGAAAAAATTATTACCTTCCATTAGCAATCTCATTCTTGCCAACGAACCCAAAGAAAGGACCTTGATCTGCCTCCTCAAACTTCTTCTGCTTAAAATATTCTTGAAGTTCCTTAGCCTTTTGTCTCTGAAACTCCAAAGTAACCACATTCTTGTCCTTCACGGCCACTTGAGCAGCTGGCTTGGGTGGTGGAGTCACTGGAGAAGACGGTGAAGGAGGAGGGACGGGATTCAAGGGAGGCGATGGTGCTGCTGGCGAGGAAGGTGCTCTAATAGGAGGGGCCACAGGTCTCCTTACAGGCCCTTCAGCTTGAGAACTTCTTATGGTCACAATATAAGGCCTTGTTATTGTAGAAAACCTATAGAAAGAAGATGTTGAGGAGGTTGATGAAGAGGAAGATGGGAAGGAGCAAGATGACGATGAAGGGTTTGGGATTTTGATGTATGGGATTGAAGATGCCACTGACATTTTTCCCCCTCTTCTTGCTCAATCTAAGCACTATATTTCTCCCCCTAATTTCTCTCTGTAGGATAAATGTTTCTTTTTCTGTGCAGATGTGGTTTTTTGTTTTGGTTTGTGTTATCAGAATCAGAAGAGAAGGTGTGTGTGGATAAGGTGTGGCCAAGTTTCAAAGGAGAGAGTGATAGTTCAAGTTAGTTGGTCCATCGAAGGAAGTGGTGACTTTGGCGCCTAACAGCCGCTCAAGCAAGTACGATGTTACCAACATGCCCCTTTACCAGGTTTGTGCTTTGACGCGCTTTCCATGCGAGTGAAGAAGCCATTTCCTTGAATAGCACTTCGAAAAACGTTGCTAATAAGCAAAATCACTGCGATTTGAAAACGTTGCTAAAAAGTAAAGCCTTGATGTAATAAAGAGCATTTTTAGGTGGTATTTGTTTTTTAAAAAATAATTTTTTAATATTTATTTGTCATTAAAAAAATTAATTAATGAAAAATATTTTTTAATTAATAAAAAATATTTTTCAGTAAAAAAAAAATTAACTTAGTTTTCAGGAAAATATTTTTTTTACTTGTTTTCAAGAAAATGGTTTTTAAAAAATTACTTTCCAAATTTTATTGTATTTGTTCACTGTTAGGAAAGTTGATCAATAGAAAACACTTTCCAGTTAAAGAAAACTTTAACTTGATTTTCAAGAAAGTATTTTCTTAAAAAATTTAGACAGAAAACACTTTCCGGAAGTTATAAAAAATTTAGAAATATCATTGTTTGTTGATTGTATCAAATTTGATCCTCAAACTTTTGATTGTTATACATATTTTGTTTTGGATATTTATTTTTTAATTTTATTTTTATATTAACTTTGATCATCATTTTTATAATTATTATTTGCTTTTCTCTTATTATTTTTTATTGGTCCTCGTTCTTTTTATTATTACTTATTTTATTTGAAATAATTTATGAAATGTTAATTATTATTATTTTAATTTCTTTATTTTTTTTAAATTTAAATTTTATTATTTTGATTATTATTTATTTTATTTGAGATAATTTATGAAATTATATTTTTTTCAATTTCATTCTCATTCAACTTTTTAATTTGTAAGATTTCTTCTTCATTATTTTAATAAATTTGAAAAAAATAAAATTTTAATAAATTATTTTTTAATTTATTTTTCATAACATAATTAAATACTGTAAAATATTTTTCAGTTTATTTTTCATATTATTATTAAATATTATAAAATAATTTACTTTTCAAAAATTTATTTTTCTTAAAATTTATTTTCTAAAAAAAATAATTTTTCTACGCACAAACAAAGCTTTAATCACAAAATTATCAAACCATCTCCTTATGTCTAATTTGACCACAGTTTTTGCTTTCGGGTTGTTCCAGAGCACTTCGACCTATCCTCGGAGAAAGAGGAGAGAAAAAAAAGAAAAAGCGGGAGAGAACAGTTTAACTTGGTTTCTTCTTGCCGTGATTCCTGCAAAAGCTTTCCCGCAACGTCTGAAAGCCATAATAAAATCAGGGAAGCTGATAATCCCACGAAAGAGAGCAGGGTCCCTCTTTAACGACTATGAACCCATTCTAGCTTTTGAGAAGCTGGGCATGGTTAACACGTCATGAATAATATAAAATAAATTTAAATTATAAAAATAACTTATAAAATTATAAAAAATTATTTTTGTATTTTAAAAAACTATTTTATTTTTAAATTAATTTTTTATTATTTGAGATTATTTTAATACGATGATATCAAAAATAAATCTTAAAAAAATAAAAAACTATTATTTATATTTACTATTTATCAAGTAAATATCATTTAAATTGGTTGATGAAACAACTTGATTAATTAATTGTTATATTATAAGAATAATACAAATCTTTATGTATAAAATTATAATGAGTGTTGTTTTTTAAAATAATTTTTTATTTAAAATATATTAAAATATTTTTTATATTAAAAATATTCTTTGACGTTAAAAACATTTTAAAAAAATCTAGAAATACAAACAAAAACTTTACCCGTTAGTATGAGTGATTTTAAAAACTTGACCTGACCACGTCATGCAATAAATATACTATAATTGTTATAAATATAATCTTTAGACTCTTTACAACTTTAAGTATAGTCTCTATAAATATAGTCTTTAAGGTACAGCCAAAGCTAGAGCCCAAAATATATTATTCTTAATAAAATTATAAAAATAGTTTTAAAACCATGATTTTATATGATTTCAAAATTTTAAAACAATTTTGTATATTAAATATATATTAACTTATAAAATCATATAATTATAATTTTAAAAAACAACTCGTAATTTTAACCATCTTAATTTTAAAACCTGATTTTACTTAATTTTAACCATTTTCAAAATTTTAAGACAATTTTGTATATTAAATATATATTAACTTATAAAATCATATAATTATAATTTTACAAATCAACTGGTAAATTTAACCATCTTAAAACAGGGCAATCCATGGTAGTAACAAGAGGGCTGAAAATAATACGAGACATTAATTACGAGAAAACAATGGCCAGGGCAATCACAAGTAACAAAGAATAAGGTGCCAAACAGCGTGAAGATTAGAGTAACAAAATGAAATCCTCATCAATTAAATACAGGCACAGAACGATCAGTCCAACAGGCGTGGCCCGATATAGAACTTCTCACTTAGTGTGCGTTTGTTAACAAACGGACCCTCGCATAGAAAGTGTGGCCAGATGCAGAACTCCTTTCTATGGTAACATTTCATATGCAACCAGGTACTCGCTTTTTCTTCAGCACAAGTCAGTTGATAGCCAGGAAAAAGCAGATGAACTCCATCAGTAGCAGCAAGTCCCGTGATTTGCCACGGCATCTTGAGAAAAACTGGGCACCCAAAAGTTTTTGGTAATTGATCACATAATCACGCACGAACAACTTCTTTCATTTCCATTCTCGAATTCATCATCTGATCCACCTGTTTCACTGCCATGGATCAAGTTTTCGAATCATTAACATGGTCATAATGAATATTCACCAGATGAATTAAAAACCTAAGCAAGAGTGGAATTAGTAAAGAAGGTCATCAATGTTTCTGCATAATGAATAACCAAATGCTTGCAAAAATCTTCATAGAAGTTAGTGGACTCCTTCAAAATTTAGGACCAGAAATTACAAAAAACATGTCACGTAGGAAACTCGCTTGCTGACTCCAATGTTACCATTGACACTCGTAACATTCTTCATGTCATATACGTACACATAATGCCTCCCCAATACAGCTATCAAAAGACATATCAAAAACACTTTGGTTGTGTAGATAGAAGCGAAACAAATAACCATACACACTGTGGGACTGACAGAAGATCAAGTATAACCAATCCAAGACAGATTGTGCAAAAACAGAACCAGAGCCAAAATAGGAAAGAGGCTTAAGGCCACATTGCTATTTAGGGCTGTTAATTCCAAGAGCTGCCACTCTCACATGACAAACATGCTCCATGGTCAATATAAAATTGTTTGGTATCAGAAAAGAAATATCTATTGGCGAATATCAGAGAGATGCATAAAATAGGATATATCATCAACTAGTTTGGTCAAATGCATGGAAAGCAAATAGTTTAGTCGAACAAAGCTGATTTACACAAAGGAATGTATGAGAGAGGTAACAATGTGCATGAACGAGTGGAATTCGAATCTAAATGAATTGGCAAGGAAAGAAAGGGACATGAGAAGAATATATCTAAATAAAAATATAGAAATAAACTCATAATAACCAGTAAAATAAGAACCCACTATAAATAAAACAATTCATCACAAGGACATGAGAGGAATTAATGTAAATGACATAAGAAATCATCCCCTGCTCTCTCGCTTTTGAAAGTCTGGTCTGGAACAAGGACACAAAGCACCTTCCATTATAAATACAGTCAATCACGATCATATATCCTTAATGCTCTGCCCCAGTTTCAACATCTCCAAACACATCCCATCCTTTTTATCACTTGAGCCAAGGCCCAAGTTAAATGATGACATTATCATATGGATTACTTAATTCCCTCGACTTGCTTGCCAAACTTACAGAAAATTTTACTTGTTTACGTATCAGGCAACCAAAATATAACCATCACATTTTAAGGTTGCGAGGAACCTGAGTCACTTGATACAAAACGACTCAAAAACAAATCTCTCGTAAGTATTCAACTGAAAGACTATGAACCCTTTTGAGAAGCAGAGTCCATACTTAGCAATATGGGAAATTTATAACAGCACGAAAACTCGTGCAGATGTCACATGGAAATTACAAAAGCGTAGTGGTAACACCAAAGGTATATACATATAACTGAGGCTTATGCCACATGCACAAGAGCACACATTAAAGAGATTCCAAAGGAGGTGTTAAAATCTCCTCAATATGCTTGAAACATGAATTAAATAAATTCAGAGCTCATAACGTCAAAACTAGGATCAAGATAAGGTACTCCCGTACCTTGGTTCAAATTCCCTGATTTCAGCTAGCTCACTCCCACAGACATCAGTCCACTGCACTTTTCTCCTTTCTGTATGACCAGGGATATCACTACCTTGGTCATTCAATGGCTCGCTCTGATTAACATCCTCAACAGGAACTGGAATTCTTTTTGATGCCTTCTTCAGATTACTCTTAAGAGTAATTTTTCTTGCATAATTATCAACTTCAAGCTCGGTAGTAAGATCTTTTTCCCTGTCGGCAACAAGAGGATCTGGCAAGACATCCTGCTGTTGGGCAGGGCCTACTTTGAGAGGTGACGGGGATTCATGTCCCGTGGAAGCGCGACCAAAGCAGATAAAAGAAGCGCAGCCGTGGGAAAGCCGGTTCTTCAAGGAAGCCAGCTGGAGGTCAGAGTCAGGTTCTTGGTCCACCAACTGGTACTGATTCCACGGCGTAACTCTCATGGGTTTGTCTTCGTGCTTCTGACCCAGGAGAAGAAGGGTCAAGCCCTTACTATACCCAGAAGCTGAAGATGAGAAGAAACCTCCTCCTTCCACTGCCAATAACATCAGTTCTAATCATCTGGGCATCAAAATATGATTCTTGTATCACTCCACCCACTGCCCCCTTGCAATAACTAACAAAGACACCAGCCCTTCATTCACCAATTATTCCATAGTTAGACAGGTTGCCATCAAAACATCACAAAAGAAGAAAATATTAATAAATAAAAAAACATATAGTTGATGTATCACTGTTATCTTCCGACTTTAAATCCCAAAAACAAAACCAAGAAAAAAAAAAACATAACAACCCACAAAAAGCTAACCAAAAGTGGCCAAGAAAATGACATTAATATCAAGAGTTAGATCACCAAAATCAACAATCTGATCAAAGTTACAAGAGCCCATTTAATACAGAGTCATCAAACAAAACGGTCAGCCCAAATTTTGACCATAAAAAAGGCTATCAATCATGAGATGCTTAAAAAAAGGACTTGTAAGCATCCCAAACAGGATTCAGGAATTAATAAATATAGCATCACAAACACGCTTAAATACTGCGTTTGTAGTCATTAATTAACATTGAATGCAAAATCAGGATAGTTTTTTGCACAGCTGATCTAAATTCAATACCAAAAAGAAAAGAAAATCGAAGGATACCATCACAACATTTCCAAAAAAAGTGACAAGTTTTTTTCTTTTTTTGTTAAAGATCTGTCTAACGAAAGAAAGATGGTAACATGCATCACTTCACTTCACACTTACTCCTTCAAAGGGGAAAAGAAAAGACAGAGCGAAACGAGAACAGTTCAGCTACTACCAACTTGACTCACTTTTGGATGGAACAGAGTGGTTTTTTCCTTTTTTCTTTTCTCGGGAACCAAACAGAAAATCTTAAGAGCACCTGAAAGCGACGCAATAGATCTGCGAGAGAATCTGGTGGCCTAAAACGGCGGCGCCGGCATGTCTGATCCAATAAATCGGCGAGGAATTGGAGAAATTGTCTATACGGCAAGTAAATAAAACGAGGATTATAGTTTTCAGTGAGTGGGAAAAGGATTTAATGAGAAAAAAAGAAAACAAAAGGAAATTGTACGAGAGGTTGGGTTTACCCCCCCCTGGTTGGTTCGGAGTAATTAAAAGGTTGATCCGGATTGTGACTCCATGGCGCATGATAGCGATGGGCCCAGCCTCCTTTCCTTCTTCTTCTTCTTTTTTTTTTTAAAAAAAAAATTATGAAGATTTTTTTTCTAGTTATTTTTGGTAAAGGTCATGGGAAAGCTTGCTTTTGTTTGCTTGCCCTCCCTCCCTGTGCAGATGATTTGAAATGCTTGTAAAACTTATTTAAAATTAATTAAATTGAATTATTTTTTGAATTTATTGAATAGTTTTGATTAAAAAATTTTAAAAAAATCCATTCAGTTGTGGACTTAAAAAACTGAGAAAAGCAAGCATATATAAATAAGATTTATTATTAATTAAAAGCTTATTAAATCAAAACTCATAAAAAATAACCCAACTGAAGGTATATTGATTCAAATTAAATTTATTTGATTTTAATAAATTTAAAACCAAATTAAACTAAAAAAATCAATTAATTTCAGTTCGGTTAAAAAACTAAAATAAAAAATCAATTAAATCTTTTATTCAAGTCAAATTGTTTGGGCCGATGCTGGTCGTCTGGCAGCTTTACATTCTTTGAACAAGTTCACTTCACGCTTTTAATTACTTGATTAATCAATTAATTGATTGATCGGCTGTCTTTCTAAATGACCCTTCTGCTCTTTCTACTTTCTTTAATGAGTACTCCTTTCATTCCTTAATTGAGTTTAATTGTTGGTGCTGCCTTTGAGATCAAACAAAAAACACCATCTATTTAGGGCAAAAAAAAGAAGCATGAGTAACACAGTGACTGATCAATGATTATTGGGAAATCGACAGTGAGAAGAAGGGACTGTGGGATTTTAATGCTTAGAGTTGTTTCGAACACAGTTCATGTTTGTTATCGGAGTTGCCTTGTACGACCAGGGCTTTGCTCTGTGCAAGTGAATTCGTGAATCAAAGCAGAGGTAAGAGAGAGCTGCTTTTTCATATGAGGTTTCCGCCGAGAATTCTATACAGAAAGGCTAGAGGCGAGATTACCATACCGGCCCAGACATGCAAACCTTGAGATCTTGGACGAGATCGAGAGATTTACCTAATATTCTTACTCCACCCACCAGCTTTCAAAACGATATTTTAAATGGAAAACAATTCTCTTAAATATAAAAATAGACTCGTTTTTATTTCGAAAATTCTCTTCGATTCTACCGAATTCGCATCAGAGAGAGAGGCTTTTTTAATTTAAACTTATTTTTTTAATTTTAAATTATGATAAAAACTTGATTTTTAAAAAATTATAAATTATAATTTTAATAAGTTTTAAAAAATTACAATTTATAATATCTTATTTAACACGTTGTTTCGAATCATATCCATAAAAGCTGTCATGCTACCAAATACACCCTATGACGGAAAGTCGAAGAGGACCCACACTTGATGCTTCACTGACGCTAGGAAGATGATCTCAGGATAGGTAATGAGAGCCATCAGACGAGAAAAGTCGCTGCTGCCAATGAATGGTTCGGCTAAATTTCGGGGTAATAGCTTTTCTTTATTTAATTTATATTAAAATAATAATTTTTTTAATAACAAAAACATATAAACAATAAAAAAATTTCTACACAGAATTTCAATCGCCCCTTGAAGTCATGGATGACTTGTTACTTTTCTTCTCTTTTATTTTTTTACATAGATTACAAGAAATATTACGAGACTTATTACGAGATAAAAAAATCAGGGTTTATGAGTAAATCTCATTTTTTAAAAATAATGCTAAACTTTAAGAAAACATAAGAAAATACTAAAAACACACATGAAATATTAGATTATAATCATACAATAAAACCATTAATTCAACCGTGCATAAGTTTTTTCTTATAATATTTTCTTAATGTATATCATTATTTTATCCTTAAATATCATCGGCCATAAGAAGTAATTTTTTTATGAAATTCTTTAAGCTGATTATTGATAGTCAGCTTAAGAATCCATCGAAAAAAAAGTTTATTCTTGATTTGTAAAAGCAAATAGAAAATATTTATAGCATGACAAGAAAAATGATTACTTCAATTTGGGTGATGATGATCTTTCCAGACCTTTTATTTCCACCTTTACATGTTCAAGTTTCTTGAAAAACAATTCACTTCGCGAGTTGATAAGAAATAATTCTTATTTATTTTTATATTTCAAAATATTTTAAAAAAAATTAATTTTTATTATTTTTATTTTAAATTAATATTTATTTAGTGTTTTTATATAATTTTGATTTACTGATAAAAAAATAATTTTAATATATTTTTATATAAAAAATACTTCAAAATTAATTATAACCATACATCCCATCTAAGCATGCCAGAAGTAAATTGTGTGTGTGTGTTTTTTTTTTGTTCTTAAATTAAAAACTAGGAGACCATAGTAGTAATAAATTGTCTGAATTTGTGAATTTGAGCTGGGCCAAAACTCTTTTCGAAACTAACGTTATGCAGTCGAACTCCCGCACCATCAACTTGTTCCTCGAGCTATTTGTCCCACTTCGGAGCAGAAGCAGACATGAGAAAAGAACAATAATCAGAATGCCTGACAGACGAGACCTGCTCAGCTTGCACCTTGAAGTATTAGTATTTCCGATCTTTGACATCAATCCAAACCAATTAGGCGACGGGATCCTTGATTTCCGATCGAATTTGGTAATGCTGCATGCCCGCGCATCCATATATAAACATTATCCCTCTTCTACAATTTTATTATCATCTGTCCTTTTCTTTTATTATTTGGCTCGGAAATGTTCCTCTTTTCAGTTTATCCCTTTTCTTACTAGTTAGATCTGCATACCAAGCTAGTTGACAGTTTAACATTATTGATCTAATCAGATAACGTAACTTCAAAGTTAAATAAAACCAAATGTACTCCAAGTTAAAGAACATAAATTAATCTAGTTATTGATGTATTAAAGTTTAAGAATCAACTATAAACTTATAAGGCAACCACTTTGACATTTTAAACCTCATCCAAACTTTTTAAATAAATAAATAAAAAGTGAGTGTTTCACACTCAATATATAATAATTTATCTTGTTAGTTAAATCAAGCATGTCAAAACTTACTAATAATACATATAGCTTATAATCAATTCATTTATTATATCAAGATTTTAATATTTATAAACTTAAATAATTTAAACCAATCATTTGAACACAATCATGGATTGTATATTTA
The DNA here is from genome assembly GCF_000495115.2 of Populus euphratica. Lineage (NCBI taxonomy): Eukaryota > Viridiplantae > Streptophyta > Magnoliopsida > Malpighiales > Salicaceae > Populus > Populus euphratica. Next base: position 630,971 of record NW_011499958.1, read on the forward strand.
TATTCAAAGTCCCACAATAACAATGAATTATATTTTACTTTATAACTAAGCATCAAATTTTAAATAAACATGTCTACAGATGATAATGTATAACCTCTAAATATCAACTTCAAAGCTTAATCAATCAAAATCATATTCATATTTATATTTATATTCAATCCATAAATAAATTCACAAAAACAAAACATATTCATATATTTTTGCAATCATAAAGATACTTTCACAAAAACATGTACTGTTATTTACAAATCATTTATATTGTCCAATTCACCTTATTTACAAAACAATAAATGTTTTAATAAGGAAAACTAATTTAGTATATAAATATATATTTTCTAACTCAAAATAACTAATAAAAAAAATGAAAAATTACTTATATAATATGAAAATCCAATATTAACCTTAGAAACAACCAAGCATTTTTAACAACCTAACAAGAACAATCACCATAAGCTCACTAACATCTAATATGACACATGACTAATTCTTAATTTAATCAAAACTTAGATATATTATTAGCTTAAATGACCTTAAAATTCCCATAAAAAACTATCCAACAGTACTAAAACCATGTTATTAGATCCCCCTTTCTTACATATAAAATATACATTTTTAATAATTAAATATAAAAAATAATAATATAAAACATATGCCAATTATGATCCAAAAATAATAATATTATCGAATTTGATTAAAAAAATTTTAATTTAAGAAAAGAAGTATTTTTAGCATAATTAAAATGTTGGTATAAATAATTATTAACTTCATCTATTTTTAGAAAACTACATATCAAGAAATAAATTAATTCCTATAGAAATCAACTTCTTTATGAAATGCCTTCTAACGTATTAAAATTCTACGTAAAAATAAATTTATTTTAGTTTATTGAAATGCTTAAAATAATTTTTCATAAATTCTTAAAAATTCTTAAAAAAAATTAAAAATACACTAAAACTCTTTGGTAACATTAACAAAAACAATAAATTTTGGGGCCATAGATATTTGGGGTGAATTGTACTTTTCAATTAACCGAGAGTGAGCTTAAAAACATTTATATTCTTATAAATTTATAAATTACATATTTAAATGATATACTCTTAATCCACAACTATAGTTTAGGTAAATGACCTATCAAATTGAAGAACTCACAACATATTATAACTAGGTATCAAATTTCGACCGTAATGCTTATCAAAATATCAATTTTTGATGACCTAAAATTATCAACTCATCATCTATTTTTTTTTTATGTCACTATCACTTCAAATTATTCTATAAAAAAAATGTAAAATCACTAATGACTTCCTATCAATATAACACTCTATTAGTATCCATCATTCCTTAAAAGTGATTAAAAATCAAAATAGAATATAAAAAACATACACTTTAAATTAATAAAAAAAACAAAGACTTTGGTGGTGATTTAAATATCCTCCTTGATCTTCCTCTCCTTCTTTTTATATAGGTTTTAATGTTAGACAAAATAGAATATAAGTTCCCTAGAGTTTTGTTTTCTTTTTATTCTCAAAATTATTATGTAATTACTAATATATTCACCATTATTTAATTAATAATAAAAAATATAATAAAAAGCCTGATTAATTATATTATTTTAGTTATTATTATTGTTTTATTCATATATATTTGCCAATTTGTGAGAAACATCATAATTAATTATTGCCCCTCAACCATTGTCACTTGTAATTATTCATCAAAGGATAATCTTGGCATCTTCTATTAAATTCTCAGGGTATTATAAATCTGATACCACCCATTGAAATCAAATATATTTTTCTACAACGAGTGAAAGTAAATTGATCACAATATATTTTTCAAGGATATTTTTATAAATTTGATGGTCACGGCTGCACCCGAAAAGGTCTCAAGTTCATTATTACAAGAAATAATAAAAGGTCAATGGGCTGTGCAGAAAGTAGTACAGCCACCTCTCAAAGCAAAAACATTGTTACTTTAATGCATGGAAGAGGACCACCACCTTTATCAGAAGGTAACTTGTAACTTCCAAATAAATGCTGGATTCCCGTGAAAGGCAAACGCGACTTTCTTGTTGAAAGGAAAGGGTCAGACAGAAAACAAGGCAGTAAATGAAGCCCGTGGTAAACTTCTCACACAGGCAATAAAGCTTTGGCCATATTCAGATTCCACTCCACTATGGAGAGGAGTACTGTTTGGTAACATATTTCTACGATAATTTTGCTGGTTTTTCATTCTCATGTTGGGGACAGTATATCCAGTCTTTTTGAAGTGGATATACGTTTGCTTGGTAAAGCAGCTGGGGGAACGCAAGATGTGCAAATGATGAAAATATGCTAGATTGAATCAGATTAGTCGAACATGGAATTATCTACGTTCTATTCTTCATGTGGGATTCCCACTGGGAATAAAGGATCAATCAATAAGTTCTTCTAAGAATAAACTTGTGGCCTTGGAAGTTCTTCGATAATCTTCACCGAGACATTCTTTAATTTAGCCTCTTGTTACCCTCTTATTCCACTTTCTTGCGTGACTGTGGCCATGGTATTCTTTTTGTAGGTTCTATTCTTCCAGGTCAAAACATCCATAACCTAGCATTCTAGGTATTTAACCAGATACCTTTCTTTGTGTTGTCAAAAGATTTCTCCCTATAAAAGAAATGCCCTAAAACCAGCTTTATCAATTCTGTATATAAATCTGGGTCCGGGGATCAGATTTAGATTTCATAATTTAGATAATATTGGATGTGATTAGCGCCTAAAGTTGGAATATGATAAACTCTATAGGAAACGCGTGTTCGTCAACAAGCACTCAAAAGCATAATGCTACACTAGCTAGCATACTAATTGCAATGCAAACCCTACAATAAACTGTTAAGCATGGACTATGCCTTTGGTAACGCACCTTTGGTGATGCAATGGTGGTTGTGATAATTGTTAAAAGCCAATCTTGTTGGATCAATGATTGATGGAGTGGTCAAAAAGTTGTATAGCATATTTCTCTTCATCTGTCTTCTCAAATTTTAGATCAAATTGAAGTCTCTTAAAGTGATTTGTGGATGTGCTTTTGACAAAAAAAGACGAGTTGTGGGTCATGTAACCAACAACACCTTTATCTACAGCCGAGGAGTCCAGGAATTGCAGAGATAAAACTAGATCGAGGAAACAGAAACATCAATCATTTTCTAATGCAAGGTTAACAAGTTGCGTGGGATTCCTTAACGGAGGAACTGATTATGAGAGCGAGTGATATTGCTGGTAGCTAAGCTACATATTCATTTCTTGTCAAGCCAATGCAAGGAGAGGCTTGAGCATGTGGGATTGGAATGACTTTGGACCCCATGATCATTGTCTGGTATAAGATTACAAATCGCGCCTGACGCTTCTGCTCAAGCAGCTACGCTACTCTGGCAGCAATCAGAAGGTTCATATCTTCTTCTGCTACGTTATTTGTTTGTTTCTGAGTGGTGGTACAAAATACAACTCGAGGTATTATTGCAGCTTGAACTATGTACTCTGGGGACTCACCAAACAAGCATCGACGAGTTCTTGTAGCGGAAGAAGATACCTGCAGGGTTAAATTTTTTTCTAAGTTTAATTTTTTTTTTCAGGCGATACAATTATTTATAAAGAAGTTAGAAAAATCTGAAATCTAGATTAATGATTTGGTTGTGTTCAATAATTTATATTAATAATAAATAAAATTAAAAGAAAAGTAATAATTAACTATAAACAATAAGCTCTCAATATTATACTTAGTAAGAGAAGAAGAAAAAAATTATTATACACTCATCAACGCTATGTTAAAGACACCACTCCACCACCCAAAAGCTTCTTGAAACGGTTTTAATGTTACTAAAAAAGATTGCACAACATATCACACGGGTTATTATTACATTGACCCATAAAGCAAGTGAAATAACATATTATAAGTCAGTCTCATGTTTATAATTAATTAATTAATTTAATTTAATTTAATAAAAAACTCGAAATAACCCATATTATTTTTAAAATTAGTGAAACATTCTATAAAAAACAAATAAAAAAAATAATGGAGCTTGATCTCCAAATAAATAAATGTTAAAGGATAAAACTAAACAAACATAAGCTTATAAAGGCAAAAAAAAAAAATCCAAATAAATTTCCTAAATATGAGTTAATCTCTTAAATTAGTAATTTGTGAAATTTTAGACCTAAACGCAATTGAAAAGCTCAATTTTCAACCAAATTTAATATTGAAAATGAAATTAAAAAAAATATTAATTAAAAAATAAAAATCAAATCTAATAAAAAAATAGTTGAAGATTAGTCACAAAAAACAAGAAAAAAAATAAAAAAGACAAATAAAAAACAAAAAGATAATTAGAACCAACCAGAGGTCAATAAACTATATAAAGCACCTAAGAAAAGAGAGGATACTAAGATAATTTCAATACCATCAAGACCATCTTGAATAATATTAAACACCTTGTAATGCAATCCACGTTTAGTTTTTGAATAATATTTTATATTTATTAAAATATTAAATTATTACTCAATTAACTTGATTATAACTAAAAAAATCAAAATCAAAATATGAAAAATTTTATATCCTAGTTAATTTTTTTTTTAATTTTAAGAGTAATATAATTATTTTATTATTCTTAAAAAATTAAAAATTGAAAAAGCCCCTGAATATTAGTTAAATACATTTTAATTTTAAAAATAATTTAATAATTTTACTGTAATTTAAAAATATAAAAAGATTGTGTTGTTGTTAATTATTTTAATAATGATTAATAAATATTATAAAAAATTATATTTTTAAACTTGTTAAATCCACAGTTTAATAAATTCGTGCGAACAATAAAATCCTAATCCATTTTTTTTATTTTTTAATAATTAGCACTTCTAATAATTAAGTTGAGGTGCAAGATACCTTGGGCACCATGTAATGCTGATTTTGAAGGCATGAAACTGGGCGATGATGGGCCATGCCATAATCTAAGGAATGACGAGGACTAGCTGATCTTACTTCTTCTATTTAATTCTCCATGACATGTTGTGGGATAAACTATTATTTTTTTCAACAAAAAAAAGAAATTGGTATTGTTAATTATTTTTAACCATCGAGAAGAACTTTACTGCAAGCTAAAAAGTTTATAGGTATATTTAATAAAATAAATTGTTGATTATATATATTAATAAATAATAATAAATTTGTTAATCATAATCAAAACTTAAGTAGGAAATTAAAATAAAGATATTATTTTTTAAGATAAAATATTTGTTTTAGTTTGAAATTGAATCTGAAAATTTTAATTTATTTGAATCAATAAAATAAAATTTTATTTTATCAAATCGAGTATAAATTTAAAATCAAAACTTATTATTAACATTGTGATTGCCCTATATAAAACTAACTAAAATAAAACATCAAGTTCAATGAATAAATTAAAAAAAAAGGTCAAGTGAAAAAAAGATAAAGGAAAAGAAAAAAACACAACCCACTATAAATTATATTTTTTTATATGTTCTATTTTCATTATTTTTTGTACATTTCTTTTATCTCGCATGTTTATGATTTCAAATAATATTTCATGATATACCAACTATTATTTTTACAAAACAAAACAACTTTAAATTAGAAATAAAATGAACCACTAAATAAGCAAAATAAAAAGATTGAGGTTCGTTAAATGAGAAGCAAAAGTACCTAATTTTATTAAAAAAAAGGCTTGAAAAAAAGAAAAAGAAAACGACTAAAAATACCCTTCGAATGAAAAAAAGAACAAAATTAAGGTGGTTCGCCCCAAATTTTTTAATTAGGTTGATAATTATAATCGATAACAGTTCTGGAGGTGAAACGAAAAAATTAAAAATAAATAAATTTGCAGTTCGAAACGAGATGCCGACAGAGATTTTCACTCTACGCTAGTTAATATGATTTAAAGACTTTTTCAAGCAGCTCCCTTATTTAAATAGTTCATAACTTTTCTTACGAACTCCTTGATGGCATCATTGCTTCAGACTATCTTCTTATTTGCATTTTAGTTCAAGCTTCAATAGGATATCACGTTCTGAAAGTAAGACCATGGAGGCCTCATACTACACCTTTCTGAAATGATCATTTATCAAACACATCCTAATAAACCTGAACAACATGAAAAACAAAATAACAGAGGACAATGCAACAGCTAATACAAATTAATTTATAGGTAGTATAATCAATTCAACAAAGCACTTTACATAAAACATAAACCAAATTTACCATTTTAAAAGGACAACGAAAAGGATAAAATGATAGGTTATGGTGCTCATTATATAAGCATTCTGCTCCATGAGAACTCACCCACTAAGCCTTTCTTCTTCACACGCTTCACAATTTAACAGCATAAAGTGATTATTCTTGTATGGACTAACCATTCCATGTGCTTTCTTCCTAAGAAGATCAGGAACAACCTAAACAGCAACACAACTGCAACAGCCATCCAGATCCTTTAACCAAAGCATGGAAAGAAGCTTGCAAGACCTGCTATCTTAGATGTCCATCGAGGAATCATTGGAACTGGGAAGATTAGGATCCCTATTATGATTTTGAAGAAAGTTGGGCTCATTGGCGCGGGTTCCATTTCCTGACGGTGAACCACCAGGTGGACAGTAGCCTCCCTGAGCAATGTGATAGTTCTGGAGACTCCTGCGAACAGGGCTTGACAAAGCATTTGAGAAAACTGTATTCTTAGATTGTTGATCACATTGTTCAGAGCGAGTGCCCTGACCAGAAGCTGCCAGGCCAGATGACCCCGAAGAAACTAGAAAGGTGGAATTTGTGAATGGAATAGGTTGGGAACTCTGATGTTGGTGTGGCGTTCTAGGAGACACTGATGGTTCTTCTCCACAATAGTCCAATTCATTCTGCATCATGACCACAGCATCACTCAATTTAGATACAATCAAGTTATTATCAATACACATGAGCAAAATCCACTTCATTTCAGATCTCGGCTAAACAACATATCTAACATATAACTGTCTTAGTGACTCAACATATCTAACATATAACTGTCTTAGTGACTCATAACATGTGCAAGCACACCTACATACATGTGAATCGAGAGAAGAATATAAAACCAGCAAAACCAAAAGATAAGGAATAAGGAAAAGACAATTAAGCCAAGCCTAACAGGCACGCATCAATATTTATCTGATAGCTCTGTGTAGAGAAATATCTCTGTTACACCAGTGCTCAAATAAGAAGGTTTTACATGTTCAGGTGACTGGAGATTACTATTTAATTGACAATCAAGTTCATAAAGTTATCTTTTACGTTGTGTTAGCAAACAATGCCCGAATAAAAAGGATCTACAGTGTTCAGGTGGCTAGAACATGGTTAATGTCTAATAAGGCAAAGAAAAAATGGAAGGCAGTTATAAGAAATATTTTGGACACTTGACAATAATGTTCATCTTAATGTACCACAATATAAGTAAGATTTCCATGTTATATATGATGTTCTCTGTATCATAATGAACAATTAATTCCAAGAAGAGTATGAATTTGACTTTACATAGATATTTCATATATCCAACCGTGGTTTCATTGCTAAGGAAGTATCAATACATTTGCACAAACACAAGAAGCAAGCATATGGTGTGTGTTGTATGTCAGTACACACACAGAGACAGTAGATTGAAATAGATCCGGCAAGAAGAATAATTGACATGAACCTGTATGTAATTGATTATATCAAATGTTGTCACCCGAGATCCTCCCTCTTGTTGTCTCCAAATCCATTGATAAAGTTTTTCCTGAAAACAATATGACCCGGCTAAATAAGCAAATTCAACAAGATAACTAAGCTTGAAAGACATCAATCAAGGTCAGTAGATAAGTCTGGCTGAGAGTATATATGTGATGTGACTGCTTATACGGCATTCAACAAGAGATAATCTTCCAATTTGGAAGCTAAAAGCATCAAAAGAATAGGAGCAAGGTCAAGATCACGTGTTTTGAGTTATTCTGTAGGTTCTAATGAAAGAAAAATTGTAATGAGTAGCAGGGTGTGTTTTGAGCAGGTATCGGGAATGGCATACAAATCTTTTATTCTTCATTTTAGAGTTTCTCATGGTGCTGTCCCATTGTCTCTTATACTCTGCAGGTGAACAAGAGCAGCAGGCTGTTTTGGAAGGAAAGTCCATTGTTCTTCATGTTAACTGCATTTATTTTGTGAAATTTCATACTGAACTGAAGAGACTATCTTAAGTTGAAAAGAACAAAACAAATTTAAATGCAAAACCAAAACTGACCAACCAATTGCCCTACAAATCATTTTCATAACCAATCAGTCATTTTCGTCTGTAATTTTTAACATGAAACACTCTGATATAATCTCAAACACAGCAAAACGTTTTAGTTTTGAACCAAAACCACCACCAAGCTCCGTAACCACTCTCAGATAAGGAATACCCAGCTCAGGACTACTTCAAAGCTTGTTCACAGTCAGTATTCTTAGCAAACGCCCTATGTATGCCAAAATCATATCTGTATTTATTGAGTTATACAAACAGAAATTTATTTATGAGCTCATGCTCCACAACTTGAGATGCATGAGAAATGGGGAAAAGGCCTAGACACTGGAGAATGCGATGATAAATGGAGGTGTATGGTTAACATGAGAAAAAAGTTTGCAGTCTTAACATCTCACTAGAATCACCACAGAATGCATACCCAGTGATACATGCAGAGAAGGACCATCTTTACTGGTTTTACTGATTAATATATTATACTGCTCTAACAAGCAGGTGCTTAACCAAATTGAAGAAGGCGATCCCATTCCCTGAACTTAGAAGTAGCCAGCCTCACGATTATGCTATAGGAAAAATGATTTTAAACTTCTACATGAAAAGTGGAAAGGTTGCACTTTAAAAACATGTGTAAAAAGGCAAAGTACAAAATGAAAACCATGACAGATTTGTTTGAATTTCAAATATTTATATTTCTTTGATACCTTTATCTTATGCCACCATTTAGCTTCACCCCCACAGAAATTATAGTTCAAATTTTCACCTCGAGCTCTTCCATAAACTTTTTGTTGACTATCAAATAATCAATGAGTAGCTGTCATCCAAGACTGAGAAAACATGTTCAATCTTCAGGCCAGAGCCAATCAACAAGAGAACTACATTTTCAGCTTCACCAATCTTCCCAAGACAGACCAGTTCCATCCCAACTAGACTTACTTTACTTTTAACTTTCAGAGTACTGAAAAGTCTATCTCTTTGAAACCCATTGATCCAAAATTATAGGAATATGCTTTTCTTTCTAATCCTTATGCTGGCTTTTATAGGAATATGCTTTTCTTTCTAGTCCCTATCCTGGCTTTCTAACTGACTCATCCCCTTAATTAATTGGAAAACACATTCCATAAAAACTATCTATTTTGTCTTGTTAAAGTACTGAGCCACCATTTCATGTCTCTCACTCACATAAATCAAATTCAAAACTGTTATTCCTGCAAAGCAACTGTTTGTCAACATCAAAGTATCACTTGACACAACCACTTGGAAACAAGGGTGACCTTCTACACCACCAATCAACTAGATTACCGTCTACAAATTGAAACTATCAGAAGTTTACGAGCTTGTTTCTAGGTTCACAACAAAACTCTTCCATTTACAAGTATTACACGGCCATTAGCACATATTTACAAATTCATAATCCAAGAGAAAAGGTACTCCAACAACTCCAATTTAAAAGCGAAGTCCCTTAAAGACTAAAACCTTCTTTTCCAAGGCAAACGAGCCATGATTCTATTGTTTCTCCATCACACAAGGTATCAAAATACTCAAATCCCGCTTGCTTCCTTAAATGGGAATGTTTAAAAAATTGATGCTTCAACAAATCTACCTCCTCAACAGTCAATTATAACGCCAATCTATTATAACCATTCAAAGCGCAAGCCACTCAGAAAAAAGTGAAAAGTAAAGTACTACATTCAACTGCAATGATAATTAAAAACGCCAATTAACAAAAAAATAAAAATAAATAAATTAACAGACAACTCCAATGTGAATCCAATAACAAAACCACATAATGTATCCATCCAGCCATAAACTTCCCAAATCAACCAGAATCAAACCACCCATGTAAGTTTACACCAAAAAATCGAAAGGGGTAACCCCTGAACTAGACTAGCAATAAAAAAAAAAATAATCAGTGAACCAACAAAAGGAAATGAAAATGGTACGAGCTTGATTGATAAAAAACAATAACTTTTCCATAAAAGAAAACAACCACACCAAAAACAAGCACATATACCCACAAAACAAGCGCATATACAAACAGATATTCAATAAATCAAAGAGATAAAGAGGGAATCTTACAAGACCATGACGTTCACCGGCTTGGAAAGAGAGTTTTTGGTGGTTCATGGACTGTGTGTAAAGCTGAGACAGAGAGTTTGCAGCACTGCAAAACGAAGCGTACATGGTCCGATCCACCTCTTCCAGGCTTGTTGCTATGGATTTTCTCTTTTTTCCCATCGTTAATAACAGTTAGTTAATTAATTAGATTTTATATACAGGGATAGATTGAATTTTTTTGGCTAAAAAAGGAAAAGATGAATAAAAAGGGTCTCTGGTTTCTCCTTGCTCATTCTCTAGAGAAGAGGAGAATGTGGCGTGTTCTTGTGCTCCTTATTATTTATTTTTTTTATATGAAAGAGATTAGAGAACAAAACAAAAAAGAAAGGATTTTAAAGCGAGAAGAAAGGGTGTGTGGTAAGGATCGTGGGTGGTGGTGGCACGGTACCCCAACCCTTCGCCCAGTGTTCCTTCACGCGCATGCCATCTCCTGGTCCGTTTTTAAAACATGTTTAATATTTGAGTTGTTATTTTTTAAAAGTATTTTTGATTAAATATATATATATATATATATATTTATATTTTTCAAAATTTATTAAAATAATTTAAAATAAAATAAAAAATATTTTTAAAATGTAAAAATAAACAGAATGTTAATTTTTACCATGCCTTACGAGGATTGAAATCCAATTGACTATATGTATTCAACATGAAATAGTCTCTTTTTTTTTTTCTAAAATGAAAATTGTATGTGTAAGTTTTTTCAACATGTTTTTGTACATTGAATTTTTTTTAAGTATAAATCAAAAAACTTATGTATATATATAATCAAATAAATTAAGAATTATATGTGTTAATAAAAAATTTATTAATAATAAATGATGATTAAAAAGAAAAAAAAATAAAATATACATAAATCAAGATATTTAACTTCGTAACATGGTCATTTGACCTTATTGTGTTTAATGACTTTATTTACCAAAATTAAATTTTTATTTAATCAAATGATAATAAAAATATACACAAATAAAATTGATTTTATAAGAAAAAAGAAAGAAAAAATATTATATAAGGTTACACATATTAGAAATATTATCCAAAAATAAATATTTTCTATTTATACACAACATAAAAAAAAAATTATAGATGAATTAAAATAATCTTTTTAAAAACTAAATGTATACGTATTGGCTAAAAACTTAAAACATGCTAAATAAACAAAATAAAAGAGAGAATGGATATTAATTTAAATATAAATTAAAAAAATCATTTTGAAAAAAAATAAAAAGATGTGAAAAAAATTAATTTAAAAGAAAAAAAAAATCAAATATTATTGGACCTAACAAGTTATACCAGCAAGTTTGGGCCCTTTAATTTTTTTATAGGAGATGGAGCGGAACGTGTCATCTATTTTAATAAAACCTAGTATAATTTTTTATTTATCATGATGATTATAGTGGTTGTAATAAAATCCTAGCCAAGATTTTATTTGGTGAGAGTTAAAATAAAATGACCAAGTTAAAATTTAAAAGAGTTAAAAGGTTACGTAAGAGGTGAAGTTCAATAGGATTAAAAGTCACATAAAAAATTAAGCTAGATGGAAAAAAAAAAAAAAAAGATAAGTGGGTGTCATTTCTATATCTAGAGAGAAGTTGGAGAGAAAACCAAAAGGGACAACCTATATTTACCATCAAATATTTTCTAGAAAAACATTATACATGATATCTAGAGTTGTAAGACTTTTTCTTCTTTTTAAACCGTTAGATCATGCTAAATTTGAAATATGTGGTGAGATTATATATCCTTTTGATTTTCTTTTCTATGTTGAAGATCAAAAACAAAAACTCCGACAAGAAATTAACTTATCGTGAATAGAATGCCATCAATTTCAAGTCATTTTGGTTTATTCTCGATCTACAAAGATTGAACCGTTTAATTTTTAAAAATTTTAGGTGTGTGTTGCCAATTATTATGGTGCATGGTTTCACCGTTGGGTTTAGATTGACTCTTATTTAATTAGGAGTTATTGCCATCAAAACTTACTATTCAGTTTTGTGTGTATTGTTACAACTCATTTTGTTGCTATTTGGGCTATTATTTCAACATCATTACTATATCCTGTTACTCTAACATTTAAATCCATCATTATTTGGGTTACAAGGCGGTAAGGACCTTTATAACAATTAATTATGTAATTTTTACATGTTATTTATTTTTAAAATTGTTTATATGTTGTAAATGTTGAGTCAAACCTAGTGAAAGTATTGACGAAGAATTGATAATGGTTTAGTGTTTGAATGTGTGAAAAAGTAAGGGATAACCATTTAGTTTGTTATGTTTAAATATATTGTGATGTTTTAAGGTTTTTAATAATGATGAAAGTGTGATTTTGTTTTTTCATGATAGGGTGTATATATTGTTGAAATTGTAATTAAGTGTTATTATGGTACATAAATAAATTATCAGTCAAGTCTTAATATGATGAATTATATAAGAATTTTATTTATGTCATATTAAGGTTTTATTTAGTGTGAAGTTAAAGTTTTTGAGAATTAAAGTTTAATGATGTTTAAGGTCAAATGAACAAATTAAGTAGTAAGTTAATTGAGTAAATTAAAAATTAAAAATTTATCTTTTTATTTTTTTAAGATTTCAGCAATAAGGAAAAAAATTATTGTTATAGAATATTTGTTAGAATGTGTTAATATAATTGGATAACGAGTTAATTGTGAAAAAAAAAAATTGGTTACAGTATTAACTCTTTACCTAATCATCAATTAGTTACACTAATATATTATAACCAAGATTCCACAACAACAATTCTTTCCTTTAGTTATTTTATGTTCATATTGTTGAAATTCTAAAGAAATAAAAATATAAATTTTCTCTTTTTAATTTACTCAATTAACTCATTACTTAATCTGTTCACATGACCTTAAACATCATTAAACCACCTAATTTCTAATTTAAAGTTTTAATTTTCAAAAACCTCAACTTACGTTACACCAAATAAAACCTTAATATAACATAAAATATATTCTCATATAATTCATTAATTTGAGATTGATTCATTGTTTATTCATGTACCATAACAACATTCAATCACAATTCCAACAATCTAAAAACCCTATCATGAAAAAAAATCACATATTTATCTATATTGAAAATCTCAAAACATTACAATACATTCAAACATAACAAATTAAATTATTATTCACTACTTTTTCATACATCTAAACATTAAATCATCATCAATTCATTTATCAACACTTTCATGAAGTCTGACTCAACATTTACAACATATTAATAATTTAAAAAAATATATAACATGTAAAAGTTCCACAATAAATGGTTATGGCTATGAAAGGTTTACTACCTTATAATCCAAAGAAAAATGATGAATTTTAATGATGGAGTAATAATACATAGTTGATATAATAATCTAAATAGATGAGTTGTAACAGTACACATAAAACTAAATAGAAAGTTCATATGACAATAACCCTTAACCAAAAAAGAGTCAATCTAACTCAATAATGAAACTATGCACTATAATATTTTTCAGCACAAATCCAAAAATTAGAAAAACTAAATGGTGAGATTTTCATAGATCGAGAATAAATCTAATTGATCTAAAATTAACAATATTTTATTCACAATAAGTTAACTTTTTGTTGGAGTGTTTGTTTCCAATCTTTATTGTTTAGACTCAAAAGAAAATATAATCTCACCACATATTCCAATGTTAGCATGATCTAACTCTGTAAGAAAGAGAAAACATTTGGCGACGTAATTACCATGCATAGTGTTTTTTCAAAAAAACTTTTGAGGTCTATTTCTCTCAAATAAAAACTAATTACAAAGATCCCAACAACAAAAATATAGAGACTAATAAGAAAAATAACATATCTTAGTATGAACTAAATCCAATAGCAGATTAGTAAAGATATAACTAACAAGTAGGTTGCTCCTTTAGTTTTGTCTCTAACTTCCTTTTCGAAAAACACATAAATGACCCCAACTTATTATTTTTATTTATTTAGCTTAATTTTTTTAATTTTTACCCCTTACATGACCTTTTAACTCTTTAAAATTTTAATTTAGTTATTTTATTTTAAATTTTATTTTTAGAACACAATCCATTAAAGTGTTTTCACAAAGTGTTTGAAACAGTGATAAAAATTATTTTTAAAATATTTTATTTAAAAATATATTAAAATAATTAGTTATTTATTTTTTAAAATTTATTTTTATCATCAATACACCAAAACAATTTTAAAATACAAAAAAAAATTAATTTAAAATAAAAAATAAAAATAATAAAGCAGCGGTTGAACTACCATGCCAATCGGCACCTTAAAACTTTCAATTAAAAAACTCTTGAAAAACTTCAATTTTTTATTTCAATGCACTTCAAGTTAGTAGGCTCCTTGGCTAGATTTGGCGTGTTCAATTTGTTATGTCGATTTTCGAGTATATGCGAAGAAGAATGGCTATGAGGAGTCAAAACAAAAAAATGACGAGTTTAACGACTGGATGGATTTCAGTCAATTTTCATGTTTTTTCCCCCCCGGTTAAACCTAGAAACTTCTGATGCTGTGAAACTGTGCAAGTAATATACAATGTGCACAAGAAGAGAGGGAGAAATTGTCACTTAGATACATCAATGGTACATCTAGAAAGAAATCAAATTATTTGTAATCAAATGGAACATAAAGTAATCACTAGCAATTTCTTTCCCCTTTGACTCTAATAAATTACCATGAATCATATTCGTGTGACAGAAGACGATTTTGCAGGGAACCTAATCTTATCAAAAACATCATTTTCCCTGATAGGATCCAATACAAATAAAAGCAAAATAAGAATTACAGAATCAAGAAGAAAGAATTAGAATTGAATGGCAAGGTTTTCTAATCTCAAATGATTAAAAGTTCCTGGAATTAGCTACCCTTGTATGCTTAATTTATCCTACATAAACGCTTAGACTTTCCCATCATGTTCATCGGATTCTGACAAATTACTTTGTTTTTGTGGTCTGTTTGTAGGTAGCGAGAGGCTCCAGCGCTCCTTACCTCCAGGCTTAGATGAGGCGTTGCCATACCAAATCATCCCAACTACGGCTATGATCATGCCCAGAACCACATGTAGATTAAGACCATCTTTTCCAAAGAAAAAGAATCCCATTATCAGCACAAGGATCGTCTTCATATGACCAAGTACTTGAAAGGACACAGCTGTGAATCTGCCTATGCAGATGAACTGGCTTAAGTTGGTCCCTACCGCAATGGTGCATGATATAACAATAAACATCTGCAGAGACCAAGATTCAGAGAAAATGTGAGACGGGGTTCTGTAAACTCAGGTAAGAAAATCATGCTCGAACACACAAACACTAGTAGGTAAAGAAAGTAGGAAAAAATTGCCATCGGCCTTTTATAAGAAAATAAAAGGCATTCATGTACAACATTATGCAAAGCAACACTGCCATGTAAAATGGAACAGCAAACACACGAGTTAATGCAAACAGGAACCATAAAAAATAAGCAGCAGCATAACTTGTATGTGAGATTAAAGTCATCGCCAGACTTGATTGCAGAAAATGGAGAGGTGAAACTAATATTATACTTTTTAAGAGCACGGCCAGACTAGAAATTTTTCACAGCACAGATCAGGGTTGCTTCTTCCTCACTGTTTAACTTTTCTTGTTAAGAAAATGCATCCAGTTAGCTTTTAAGTCCTAATCACACATATATTAAACTGCATCGAGGACTTCATAGTTTTCTGCCCTTTCAAATTGGCTGCCTCAATTGTAAATCCCAACATAGCCAAATCATTCCACCTTGTGTGCCGACGTTCAAATTGGAGTGCACAAGGCAAGAACTTATTCAAGTGCAAATGTAAACATGAGCAACCATATAGGCACATCTGGAGATCACAATGACAAGCCATGTGTCCACAGCTATGTAGACAACTAGAAGTGCAGATGCATCTATAAGGCATGTTCATGCGATCCCTAAGCAAACATACGGTACAAAAATCTCAGCTACTCTACAGCATGCATAATAATATGCAAGAATGACAGATGTATCCAGATTGTAGCAAAATCATGAAGATGATTATTGAAAAAACATAAGTCAAATTTTGCTGGCTATCTTACCACAGAGACCGCACTATAGTCATAGGTATCAATTCTTTTGTTTGTCAACCAGTAGTCCAAAAAGGGGCCTAATAATAGCAGTGTTGCAGCCTGGGCTGGAGCAGTGTGACCCAGTAGGTTGAAAGAACTCAGTGAATACTTCCTTTGGAGGTAATGTACATACTGCAAGTAAATGATTCAACAGAGTTATTAGAGGAGTTACTTCTCAATGAATCATTTTAACGAGCTTGATTAGTTAGCTTTGCAACTTACAATGAATAAGCTTCTTTAAATTGAAATGGAATAGGATAACACATGTAAACAAATAGATGTTCATAAACACTTACATACTGTTGCAGCGAAGTGCTCCAGACTGCAATAAAGGCAGCAATGAAACCTTTGGCATTAACACTCACATCAGTGACAGTGCAAACACCAACGCCCAACAAAACAACTCCTATACTCAGCTTTGTGTCTCGTGAGTACCGAATCTTGTCAAACAACACTTCCAAAAGGCAGGATACAGGAATCATAGTCAGCTTTGCAATCTGACATTTAAAATAAACATGTGAGTAACATTATTGCAATAACCAACTGCCAAAACACAGCAAAACAACATTTACCTGATAAAATCCCACTGAATTCCACATTAGACTAACGTTCATTCCAACAATTGAGAAGTTTGCAAAGAAAACAAATTTCAAAAGCTCAGGGTAGGGTAGATGAGAGGCTTGGATGTAACCCAACCACCTTAAAACACCAGTCATCAAAGTTGTGGTAGCAAAATGCATACCAGTTAACGTTGTAGCTGCAAGAAACCATAAAAAAGGAAACTTCAAACTACGAAAACCTCATAAACGTACAAACAAATAAAAGAAAAAAAAGAGCATGAGAAACAAGCTCACCATAACTAAAACCATAAGTAGCCATTAAGGCTTTATTGACAATGATAATCCCAACAGAAGTGACAACATTGAACATCCAGGCAGCCGCATCGGCAGCTCCCTTTTTATTTGCCTTGCTGCTAGATGGAGCCATCCTAATTTACTTCTCAAAACTTAAATTTTGAAACGCCTTCAAACGCTTACCCTTCAGCCTCTAAAACTAACCCCATCCACATCACAATGACCAGCCAGCAACACGCTTCTCTGCAAACATCAAGAACGGATGGAAATCAAAATTGTGGTTAACACGTAAGTTAGCAAACACTCACTCTTCCTCCTCCTCCTAAATTAAGCTCTCTCTACTTAGGGTTTAACTAAATTAACCTAAGAATTTTTATATATAAAAAAACGACAGACAAAAGCGAGCTATTTTATAATTACAATGGAAACTGATAGTTTAACTAAAATCGTTAATCAATTTCCTTAACAGAAAGAATCAAAGGGTAATAATCAAACAATGCTGAGATCAAATCATAGAGGGCAGATCTCAGGTAAATCATGGGAAAACTACGAAAATTCTATAAACTCAGATCTGTATTACGTTATTATTTTTAAGATCGCAACATAATCCAACAATCACTGCAACAGATCGTAGAAAACAAAATCACGATTAAAGTCACTTTTTTTTACGGTGTGCAGAAAAATGTGCGTACCGTAGTAGCTCAAGAAGAGTGAAACGGAGAGAAGGAATTATGGAGGAGAGGAGGGCGTTATGATGTGCGTTTGAAGCAATTTGCAGTTACTCTGTTTTTTCTTTGCTTTGGAAGGTACTCTGTAATGTTTTTTTTTTGTTGTTCAAAAGAGTCCTCAAGATTCCGAGAGAGAGGGGGGGGAGGAAGTGAAATTCTGTTGCGAAATGTAAGAGTCGTGGGGCGGTGGGGAATGGTGTTTTCAGCAGGCAGGAGGAAGCAAGCCAAGCCAGCAACTCATAACGCGGACGTTTGCTTCCCTGCATATATGCTTTTATATATATATATATATATATATATATATATATATATATATATTAGTCAAAATAAGTAATCATTGCTGTTAATTGGGATTCGAATGCAACGCAGGAGTCCGAAAAAATAAATTAAAATAATTTATTTTTTATTTTTTAAATTAATATAATTTTATTATTTTTATGTCATTTTAATATAATAATATCAAAATAAATTTTAAAAAATAAAAAAATACTATTAATATATATTATAACATAAAAATTATTTTAAAAACAAACACAATTAAGTTATAAAAAAGCTATTAAGTATGAATTATATACTATATATTTATGATTGCATGTTTGAAAAATAATTTAGATTTGATGTAAAAACTAATGGATAGCATTCTTACACCTAAAAGTTAAAAAAAAATTGGTCATCGAAAATCCTAATTTTAAAAGCAAAAAATGAGAACAAGATTCTTTAAAGGCATGCTTAGAAAAAAATTTAGTCGGAAAGAAAAAAAATATAAACTAAATCTGTTTTAAAAATTAATTTTTCTTCTCGAGACATTAACCAATCCATCTCCATGCCCGTAGCAGCTCCAAAAATATGGTTCATGCGCACCTTTTCCACTGCAAGACCACAAGTGCCCTTCGGTTGTCTAAAATAACACTTCGAAGCTGCGTTCCATGGAACGCCGAAGCAAGAATGAATATCCAGAAGCTCACTCAAAAAATTACAAAATCAAAAAGGAAAGGAAAGGAAAAGAAAGAGCAGCAATATGCAGAAATCTGAAAGTAGATGCAAGTGAGGGCATCTTTCTCACATAATGAAATAAGAATTTGACACCGATTCAAATAGACATGGAGGTCATGAAAATAAAAACCTTTCCAATATGACAATATCACTTCTAGACTAGTCTACCACAAACATGAGGGGCAGGTTTCGGCCAAGCCATGTATAAAATATTTGTTCAATGCTGCAATTACATGCTCAGCGCTTCCTCGAGACACCAACAGTCTCTCCACGGCGGCCAGTAGTCTGTGTGCTGACCCCTGACAATAAGATCCCAGTAGTGCCTCAGAACGCGGTGGTTCCTGCATTACGAGGTTCGAATCAGATCGCAGGATTATGTTTCAGTGATAGTAAGTTTCATCAAGGCCATCCAACAGGCTCAGGGTACTAACTTTATCACCTAAGCCTTTAACAGAGATGCATTTCCCTCAAGAAAATTACACATGGAGTGGCATTACAGCTATTTGACATTAACATTAAAAATGAGTTGTAAGATGGTGCAAGAAAGATTTTAAAAAAAGTTCTCCAGCCACATGGCCAGCCTAAACGGGTAGGAATGCTGGCCAGATTTCTACCCAGATGTGCATGTCCCACGCCCAAAATGTGCATTTCTTCCCTTCCCATGAATTATAATGAACATTTGACAGCCTAAAGGAGTACGAAGATCCAATGACCACAGGGGAAACAAAGACGATCCTACAGCTAGAAAAGATGAGCAAAGAAATGAGTTGGCACCAACAACAATGGCAGGGAGAGAGAGAAAGAAAAAAAACGAATGGGAAACAAAAAGAATGAGGCACCAAAGATAAACTCCACCTCCCATGACAACAATTTCAATATCATTAAAAACATCCCAATAAAAGTAATTTAGGACACATCATGGAAAGTCATTATTATTGTTCAAAGTGGACCACATGTGCTGCCCCAAGGTGACAAGTGACTCACTCGCTATCCATTTGAGTCACGCCTAAATGGTTGAACTCTCTAACTGTTTGGGTTTGACCCTAGCAGCTAGACCTTCTAGTCATTCAGATCAAGCTCAAACAACTAAAATCTTAGTATTTCAAGCCCCTCGCTCAATCTCAACTCACCTCGGGCTATCCAATCTTACCCTAGCATATACATCTATGCTTTTTTTAGTTCCCAATAAGTCCCCACACATAATTCTTCAAGGCAACACCACATTTCTATGCCAATTACAACATTACTACTTTATGAGACTATAGCGGTCATCTTTCACATGGTAGTCAGTCTCTTGTGTCTACTTTTCATGCCTACAATAGCTAGCCACCCTCTCCACCAATTGCTCAAAACACCACGACAAACACTAACATCTCCACCAATAGAATAGTAAAATATCACAGCCAATGACAATAACAACAATCAACATCTTGATGTCTCTCTTTACCATCAACAATTAAACTGCTCCTCATATTATTTTCCTTCGCGTGTATTATTTTTTGCTTCTGCAATTACTAACTTAAGTATTGAAAGGTCCCTAATTCCTATAAGGAACTTGTTTTTTCACGTGAACAACAACTAGACCAAGGTTAAGACCACTCTGCCAGCCCAAGAAACGCCATTGAAAACCCAATTCTTATATGCAGTTTTGCACGACTTCATCACATACAAATGATGAAAACCTACTAAATACTAAAATTAATTTCAGTTCAACATGGCAGAAGCAAATAGTAATTTGAATGACAAGATAATTTAAAAAATCTAAAAAGCTAAACATGTTTTTAGTGAATACACTTGATCCTATATAAATTAGTTTATATAAAAACATAGCAAACAAGAAATTATTGAATCTTCTTCAAACACTCCAAATCATCTCTCAACTTCATGTTCAATGCATTTAACACGACCTGAGAATACTTCCCATCCGTGTAATCCTTCTGCCTATTTAAAAACCAGTCTGATATTTTAAACTAGCAAGGATTTGTAACAATGGTCATAAGGTTACTCTGCTGCTGATAGATCACTAGTCCTAAGAATAACGAAGAAAATTAAATTAGTTTTCTGGAAAAAAAACTAAAATTATATTAAATCATAACTTTTTCAGAAATTAAAACGCCTAACAAATCATGATCTATTAATTTATTCTCTCTTGCTTTAACACAGCAACGACAAATGATCTCAGATATTTCAACTCAAATTTCAAAATACACCATCTTTCATTATGTTATTTACCCTTTAGCATGTCATTAATGCCCCTAAAGCAAAATCTTACACTTCCAATCAATTAAAAAACAAAACGTATTTCCTTAAACGATATTTGATAACTAATATGTGATTAAGAATCTAACCAGTGAGTACAAGCCAAGATTTGAGGTAAAATCTGAATTAACATAACCTCTGATAGGTAAATTCTAATCCTCTATAACATAATACGTCATCTAAGGTATCTTTGATGTATCTCAAGATCCTCTTAATGGTATTCTAATACAAGGTATCTTTGATGTATCTCAAGATCCTTTTAATGGTATTCTAATGCTCTTTACCAGGATTTGTCATGTATCAATTAACTACTCCTACTATCTGTATAATGTCTGGTCTTGTTTATATCACAACAAACATCAAACTTCTCATTGTTGATGCATACGATACTCGAGACATCTTCATCCTCTCTGCTTCATTGCTAAAAGACATACTTGAGGATAATTTAAAGTTAATAAGAAGTAGGGTGGAAATTGGCTTACAATCTTTCATGTTAAAAAGTTACAAGATTTTCTTCAAATAAGTCTTCTAAGAAAGTCAAATCTTCCTCTTACTTTTGTTTTAGTACATGCCTAGAATCTTGTCTGTTAATCTCAAGTCCTTCATATCAAACTTTCTTGTCAACTGTGTCTTCAATTCTTGGACTTAAAATTTATTGAGGCCTATTACCAACATGTCATCCATGTACAATAACAAAATGATGAAATCATTATCTTCTTCAAACCTCTTGTAATACGTACAATGGTCTTAACTGAGTCTATTGTAACCAAAGCTAATTATAAAGGAATCAAATCTCTTATACCAACACCTCGACACCTGTTTGAGATCATTTAAGGATTTGTTCAACCTGCAAACCAAGTTCTCCTTGCCTGTTTCAACAAAACCCTCTGGTTAGAGCATATAAATTTCTTCTTCAATTTCTCTATGAAAAAATGTAGTTTTCACATCTAACTGCTTTAAGTGAAGATTAAATATAACATACATCACCAAGACTACTTTGATTATGGTAAGTCGTACTACCGGAAAAAAATATTTCATTGAAGTCTATTCTTTCTTTCTGAGCATATCCTTTCACCACCAATCTTGCACGATACCACTACACTTGATCATTGTCATTGCATTTTATCTTGTAAACCTATTTGTTGCCAATGACATTCCTTCCTTGTAGTAGAGGAACAAGATCCCAAGTGTTATTCTTGTGTAGAGCTTCAAACTCCTCTTACGTTGCTATTATCCATAGGGATACATATGTGCTTTTAATAGCCTCATAAAAAGTTAATAGCTATTCATCGCCTGTTAAAAGATAGTATGTAATTTTTCTCTTATTAATATAGTCTAAGTGTCAAGCTGATGGTCTTCTTTCACGAGTTGACCGTCGAACTTTAGGAGTTTTAGACTCTATTTTTTATTGTTCTTCATGCTCTGATGTAGCTTCAAAAGAAATATGATTCTGAGTATTTTCTATCTGGACTATTATAGTCTCTTTTAAAATGTTATTATGTTCTTCCATTTGCATTTTATCTTCTATAAATATGGCATCTTTATTTATGACTACCTTGTGGGCAGTAGGATCCCACAAACGGTATCTTCACTCTATCAGCATATCCCAATAATACATATTTTCTGGATTTTAAATCCAGCTTACTGACTTCTTGAGACATCACGTACACAAGACTTCTAAATATATACAATCGAGAATAATCAGCTAGCTTTTCAATCCACATCTCCATCGGTGTCTTCAGCTCAATTGCAGTTGATGGAGATCAATTTATCACATAACAGGTGGTATTGACTACTTCTGCCTAAAATAACTTTTCTGGAATTGCAGCCTTCAACATTGCTCTTATTATTTCCAATAGAGTTTTGTTTATCCGCTATGCCACTTCATTTTATTATGAAGTGTATGCTGTTGTGAACTGCCTTTTAATGCATTCATGTTGACAGAAGTTATTAAATTCATCATTGGTATATTCTCATCCATCGTCAGTCCTCAAACACTTAATAAAGACTACGAGCACATATGCCTTCCTTCTAATTGGATACATCCACATCTCCTAGAGAAGTCATCTATGAATAATATAAAGTATCTTGCTCTTTTTAAATATACAATCGATGCTTGCCAAGCATCAAAGTGAATCAAGTCTAAAGATGTCTTTGCTCTTAGTTGTTGATATGTCAAACTTTAACCTATATTGTTTACTTATAACACAATGCTCATAAAAGGGTAAAGTAATCTTTGTAAGCTCAGGGAGTAACTTCTTATCAGAGAGAATTTTCAAACCTTTCTCTGATATGTGGCTTTGTTTTTTATGCCACATCATCGTTTTCTCTTTTGTAGGATTAGCTGATGCGATTAACGCCTCTGCTTCATGATGTGTTTCTTCCATTAACACAAACAAGTTCATAACTATCTTACTTGCCTTTAAAACCACCAGCGCTCCTTTGATAATTTTTATGATTCAATTCTCTATTCGAATCTTACAGCTAAGACTACCAAATTATCCCACATACAGCTCCTTTGATAATTTTTATGATTCAATTCTCTATTCGAATCTTACAGCTAAGACTACCAAATTATCCTACATACAAGATTTTTCTTTAAGTCTTTCACATGTCGTACTCCTGAAATAATATGAATTGAGCTACCATACATCTTTAATTTGATGGTGCCAATGCCAGCCATCTCTAAAGCATGATCATTACCTATGAATAATGAGCTTTCAGATATGGGTTTATACATATTAAACTAATCTCGATTAGGAGTTATATGTTATGTTGCTTCTAAATTCATTAACCAAACCTCAGTGAGCTCTTTTATATATTTAGAGACTTTCGTTGATGAACATCATCAAAGATTAAATATCCTGAGACGATATTATTGATCAAGTTGATAATGAACTAATCATACGAATTATGAAGACTTTGAAGTAGAAGCTCTGCACGTTTATTTTTTTCTATTTGTTGACCCAACGTAATGAGTTATGAAAATAGAGTTTTTATTGTGTTGGTGTGGTCAGTCACCGACGTGGTTTTTGTCATTCGAAGGGTATAAAATCTCCACTTTAAGAAAATCTTATTGTGCAAAGACTTGGACTTGTATAGCTTTATCAGAGTATCTCATATCTCTTTAGTTGTTTTCTTCTCTATCACACATGATAATACTTCATCAGCTAATGCTAAATATATATTAGCAATAGCATTGTCATCCATCTTAATTCATTTTGCATTATCAGTGATCTCCGCGGGTCTATCTTCAATTACTGTCAAGCAATTGTCTTTTTTTTCTCCAATTACTGCCAAGCAATTGTCTTTTTTTAAAACTGTCTTGATTCTCATTTTCCATAGTAAGAAATTGCTCACCTTAAACCTCTCAATCTCATACTTTATTGTCATTTTATTCACTGAGATTTATTCAACTATCATCGTTTAACTTATTTGTAGCATGTACAGAAATAGTATCATGTGAATAATACTTCACTAAGTAAATTCCTATGAAAAATTGGAAGGGTCACAAACGATCCCGCTTAAAAGTCAATCTCTTTAGACAAAACTTCTTAGATTGTATTTAGTCACCACACTGACTTTCTTTATATGCCAACAGTAACGTGTGCGAACAATACCATATGGGTGAATAGTGTTGTATGGGTGAATAGTATAGTAAACGTGAATAGTAACCGTATACACGAATAACTTTTGTGTGTTAACAACATCAACCAGAAGGTTCTGATACTACTATTAGGATACTATTATATAAACTCGACAAGACAAAAGACAAGGGATAGGATAAAATAAGAAATAAGACACATAATAATTAACGTGGTTCACCCAATTTAGCTCCATTTACAGGCAAGTATAAAAGGATTTTACTAAGTAATGTGGTAATTACAATCTCTCTCTACTAACAGAAAAACAACTAAAATCTCTCTATTATTAGGAGAAAACACATCACTTACTCTCTCACAAATACCTCATAATTTTATGGGATTACTTTTCCTCTCTTACTTTCCTCTTTTTCTCTCTTGTGGTGCAATTAAAACTTGGATGTATTATCTATTTATAGATAAGCATCCATATAAAAAACAAAAGACATTAATTAATGCTGTAAGTGGCACCGAATTGGTGTCCAACATTATTGATTTTAGTAGTACTAATTAATGCCTTACTGCCTAACTGGCTTCATATTAGCATCCTCTATAAACGTATACCTGGTTTCCACGCTTTCATTTTCTTCTCAAACAAGTCCAACAATAATAGTAGTAATGCCCTTTTCTCTTTCTCCCACAAAATGCAAAAATGCATATGTTTGTCCACAACACCCCTGGTCTCAACAACAAAAGATCGATCGATTTTCCATCACTCCAACTCGACTCTTAATGACTTCTGTTCAAACTTGTTACTAGTACTAACTCGGAGGCCAGAAATGAAGACAGCTTGATTTATGTTTGCCTTCATTGGTAGGAAAGAGAGAGGATGAGGTGACTGGTGCACCGGGTATGCGTTGGGTTTCAGGTCTGATATAGAAGTAATTTGCTTGTACCCGATCCAAATATAAACATCCGACCAGCCCATTCAGGTTCATCTAGATGAATATCCATCAAGTTTGTTAACCAGTGACAACCACAGCAAGGCTATTATCGTCTCAGAGTTCATGAACCAAATTAAAACTCGCCAATGATGAACCCTGTGACCTTCCAGGTTTCCAGAGAAGAAAAATAAATTTTAGGGTGAGTAAAGAGTTTTGTCTCCATATCAAGGATCCCAACACCCATTTCTCGGTATGATGATTTAGTTACTTCTCGGTCTCTGACTGTGTCCTGGTGTCTGCTTTGTATCGTGTAACAGGGCCACGCCTGAGTCCAGACTTCCGAGCAAAACTTGTTCCTGCCACTGGAGATTAAAGTAACAAAAACAGCGAACCGAAACATAAGATAGAAAATTATGATTTAGCCCCGAAGTTTTCATTATTTTATAAGTTGACTGTCAATTCTTTAACAAAATTTTAAATCACCCTTTTTCAATGCATTTTTATATTCGCCTATAGTAATATTATAAATTTTCGAAGGATATTTTTTAGGGAGAAAAACAATAAATTGCCAGTAGATGGATTCAAGTTACAGATAAATATTAGGGTTTTCAAACTAATGGGACTGGCGAATTATTTCATTACAAATACAGAGACCAAACCCTAATTTACTAAACAAAACAAAGATAAACCGACTTATTATAACTCGGATGTAACCTTATTATGCCTTGTGCTATATACCAATCTGTAAAAGGAATCATCAATGTTAAAGTTTGGCAGGTAACATAAAAATCTAACCTGAACAAAGATAAAATTAATCACAACACGAGATCTTGTCATGGCCCTGTTCACTGGTTTCACTACACACTGTTATCCTCCGGGCTTTAAACCTAGAACAAAGTGAGAGTTAATTTTCTGGCCATCAGATCCTTAATCGTTAACATGGTCTACTTGTATCTGAAAGTCTCACTCATGGAAAGCGTAATGATAAACCTGAAATGGTTGCCATAAGCTAAGTAGTCAAATGGAAATAGTACAGCCTAACTCCTTGGCAGCAGTATCAAGATGATGAATGGGCATTCCTGTGGCAAGTCGGCTGTGAGCTTCCCAGGTTAAGCACTTTTCAATATCAGCTTGCCAGTCGATTTTATCTGGGCTGAAATATTGATACGAGGGTCCGTGGATTCCATTCCTGTCCGCACGCTTAGAAGAGGGTTTTATTGAACCAGTTCGAAGAATATCAC
The DNA here is from genome assembly GCF_000495115.2 of Populus euphratica. Classification (NCBI taxonomy): domain Eukaryota; kingdom Viridiplantae; phylum Streptophyta; class Magnoliopsida; order Malpighiales; family Salicaceae; genus Populus; species Populus euphratica. The sequence goes on from NW_011499958.1 coordinate 658,094, forward strand.
GAAGAACAGATATGCTCAGAGCACGGACATGAGCGCTTGGATGAGAAAGGCATTGGATAGTAGCTGGTAGACGACACTGCATGAATTGGCCCAAAAAAATCAAATGAGCATGTGTCATATATATTTTCTTCCCAAGCGGCATTGAGTACTCCATTGCCTCTCTTCTTAGCTTACATGTAATCTGTAAACATGGTCGTGTACATGCGCGCACAACATCCATACAAAATGAAAATGGATATGTCAACAGGGTATATTCACCTTTAAGAGGTTTGAAAGGCCATCTGCAACAGCAAGTCCAGACTCTCCCCACTCCAGCACTGGCTGAACTGCTCTAGCTGTTGCTTCCAGTAGCTGCCAAATAGAAATTGATAGATTAAAATCATTTATTATAAGTACTTTTCTTTTGTTGAGAAAGGAGTGCTGACTACATCTTCGGGTGCCATAAGCCTCCAGTCAGTATTTTTGATGTGTAACTTCTTTTGAGAAGAAGGTGAGGGAACATTATAAAGATCAGGTCACATATTCCAATGTAAAGTGAAATATTCTTCAGTAAGTTACCTCAAGCTGTGGTAAAGTGCAAGCTTCTCCATCAACAAGCATCCCATCTGTGGCACGTAAAAGTAGGTCTGATGAACTAGCCAAAATTACCACAGATTCTGGGGTATCATGATTTCTCATCAGCTCAACAATCAACTTGATGATGCGCTGATTGACTCTCCACATCTTCTGACCTAAATCATCATCTTTGGCAATCCAAGGATGCAATTCCTTCTCCGCCTAACAAGAACACAGGCCATGAGAGTGACTAGACACTTGAAGCAACTGAATATTACAGGAAAACAGAACAGAACAAAAAAAAAGGGAAAAACAGGATGCTAGCTTGAACACCCAATAGGCAACACCTCCAAATTTGAGATCAAAACAATAGCAGAAACCATTTAATTAATAAGCTTCTTTTTGCACCTTTCCATTGTTTAGGTGAGTATGTTTTGTACTATCACGATAGGTAGTTCTGATTTTTTATTGCATTGCCCTACTCTGAAGGTGGTGCCACCTTTAGAAAAAATAGGTTGTTTCAAAATGATTAGCCAAACAGTAACAGGTAAACAATTTCATTTTACAGCTTGATTAAAGGCAAAACAAAATTTGGACCTGAAGAACAACTGCTGTAGTTGCTTTTGTTGGCGATGCTGATACAACATTGCATAGTGCGTCCACAACCTAAATACAGATTGACAAGTATTTAGAGAAGCATACTTAAGAGAACATAGTGAGAATCCAGATAAAATATAGGCAGTTGGATCTATCAAATCCATTTCCCCATAATTGAGCAGCGTATCATGCATCCCAGTCATATATGCTAAAAACTTTTAAATGTCTATTTTTTATACATATAGCATGAAGCATTTTACATTAAGTACATCAAAGCTTCTAATTTTTATTTTCAATTTGAAGGAAAAGTGATTAGAACATGGAATACTACCTGTCTCCATCCTTGTTGAGCAGAAGTGCTTTCTGCACTAGGTTGAGTTTCGGGTGATGCAATTAACTTGTGCCACAACAGAGAAACAACAGAGAAACATAACTCTTGCTTCTCTGGAAGCACTGATCTTAATAGAACTTGTGCACTGCAATTAAATCCAATATGCCTGTCCAATGTTAAGTAATTGGCCAAATCTGAAGCATCAAAGGGGAATCCCACAATACCCTTCCCCAAGGTGCTTCCAGAACCTTCTGAATGTGATGCTCTCTCACATTTAAGTTTAGTTTCTGAATGAACTAATTCTTCGCATTGATGGACAGATGATCGCCCTGAATTAAAGCAGACTGTGCTTGCACTTCTATTTTGCTTGTTACCATCAAAACACATAAGAGAATCTTTCCAAACTGGTGTATGCAAATGTGCTCCTAATGGCTCAGCCTTGTTAACTATGGATGCAACAGCCTTACTGTGAATATCAATGAGGTTATATAGTGAGGATGCCCTAGTGTAAATTTCATTATCCCACTTGCATCGCATCAGAACAGAGAGTGCATGCATGCAAGCCTTTGAACGTCTAAATAGTTCAGAAACATGAGCAGCAACCATAGCTGCAGCTACTATCTCAGTTGAACTATAACTCCAAGATGTTCCAATAGAAGATGGTTTCAGAGAAAAAAGTGCCTCCAAAATAGCTAAAATTCTGTGAGTATGATGGATTGCAGAGTCAAGACTAGTTTGGAACTCACTAACAGATCCATTTAGTTTTGCAGGCTTGGCTACGGTCTCTGCATGTTTAGAAGTTGAATGATTACTCCCCCTGGAAACAAAGGGGAACATTTGAAGCTCACAAGCCAGAGCACATACAGCAGCCAGAACATAAGAATCAAATGCTGCAACTGGACCTTGTTTCTTCGTCGTCCTAGATTTGATGTTTCTTGGCGTGTCAGATGTCGATTGTGAGTCCTCTGTGCCATCATCAGGTGGATTGTTTTCTTCACCACTTGGTCTCTTGCTGCCATTGGAATGAGCTTCATGGCTGACACACACAGTTAACACAACAAATAGGAGTCGTGATGCAAGCTCTACAGAGGCACATGATTCTAGAAAGAGAGAGTGGACCATTGTCCGAAGCTCTGCCACAGCAAGGTTTATGGAGGCAGGCCCTAAGCTAGAAAGATATCTTGTTTTTCGGGTCTGTGCTCTAGATGATTCTGGTGGAAATGTTCTCTGAAGAATTGCTTCCACTGTGGCAACAAATATCTTCATGAGGCATGCTTCAGAAGGACTTCCACTAGGAAGATATTCCAGGACCTTAAGGAGAGGTATATACAGATTCCATGACAATATTGGAGGTTGCAATGGTGTTGCAACTATGATTTCAGGAAGATCAACTGCAGAGGAACTTAAAGGAATCAAACCGTAAGCAGCTTCCCAAATGGTACAAATTCTCCATTCAACCTCAGGTCCATGGGCACATAGCATAGATGCAATTCCCTGGGCAGTTGCTTCAATAGTCGCTTCAGCTGCAGGCACTTCTATCTGTAACCATGTTTAAAATGAAATAAAGCATACAATTCAGATCTTTTTCGTGGCTTGAGTCCCAAAATGTCAACTGACATCAACAACTAACATTTCTATTACCTGCTTCCTGTAGCTTGAAAGATAACCAACCGAAGGTTCATGTTGAACTTCCACCCCTTCCACTTGCCTTAGTGGAGGAAAAAGCAATGCAGGCTGCGAGAGGATGCGGAAAAGTAAAGCTGCAGCAGCATCAGCTGCTATACCTGCTCTCATGGACATTGCAGTCCCTATTGCACGCAAGAAATGCAAGTGCATCCAATTCCGGGGAAGCTGCATAAATGAACACAAAAATTAAGAAGAATGAAATAGAAAGGCTATGGGAAAATAGATAACCATAGATTGACCAAAGAAATTAATCAATTACAAATATAATGTCTCAAGTAACTCTCACTTCTTTTGGGATTGAGAAAGCTTCCTTGTGATGGAAATAAGTGAAGACATCACAAACAGAGAAACAGGTGAATAAAAAAATAGGACTTTTGAAATACAATGTGTACATGTTTTGTTTCCAATGACAAGTTATTTCAGAAGACTCCAGAAAGGGGGAACAGTTATCTTTCATGGCTTTGCAGAAGCTAAGTACAAAGGACAGAAAAGCTGATTCTTAATTTAGGTTCTCTTTTGCATTCTATGGGAGAATGACTTGTATGCCTCGCAGTATTTACTCTTCTCTCGTTTAACAATACATTCTTCTTTTATAATAATAATAATATTTCGTGCATGCAGTCACTCTAATGATAAAATCAGTATCTTCATCTCTTGACAAGATCATATGGAAAATAGCATAAAGAACATCAACTAGGTAATAAGAAATCAACAGAAAACACAGCTGGTTGCCAAGGTGAATTACTGTAATAAAGAAGGTAGACACAGTCCAGAACAAGATTGGGAGAGAGATGCTTGTAAATGTACAATTAAATGTCAGCAATCAAAACTATGCAATTTACCCTTATGCCAGATGCATGATCTTCAGCAGCTCGAAGGAGTTCCACAAGTTGTACAGCAGCATCAAGAGCATCGGGAGCCCATGATGGCGGTGCTTCAAGAAGTCCAAGAAGAAGTCGTTGAGTGGCACTTGGAGTTGCAATGGCATAATACCTACCCAGAATAGAACACATTTAACAACCACTAATAAGAAGAATGCTTAAACCTACTAAAACTAGGATTGTCACACTTGTAGACAGAGGACTCGTGTCCTGCTGTCTTTAAGACCTCTATGATCAATTATATGCTAGACTACAACTTCGTTTATAGAGTTTTTCTGCATGCTAAAAAACATTGATAAAGATAATTCAATAAAAATGCATAAGGGCTGGAAAAGGCACACAAAGAAATGTGTCCCCACAATCAAAATAGCATGTCATTTATTCGAGTCCCTAGATGAATCAATTACCACAAACAAAAGTTAATTTAAGACGCATGTAGATTCATAAATTTTTTTTATAAGCATTTAGTTTCAGAAAGTTACCGGTGAAATAATCGTGCATATGGCTCAAGAGCAGGTAGCCCAGCAACTAGATGCTCATCCAAAGCTGTTGTTGGGGGAGGGAGTAGAAGTGCAGGAACAGCTACCGCAGTTAATGCAGCAGTCTCATAACGAGTAACTTCCTCATCGCACACACTTAATATAACCCCAGCACCATTTGCCACAGCCCACCTTGGAGTTGATGGCATGAGCTGAGGATGCTTTCCAGACCCACGAGAAGAAGCTAACATAATGAAAAAGAAAATCAGTGGATAGTGATATTTGTCTTAGAGTGTAGACTGCCATGTTATCCTTGTAGACTGTAATAAAACTTAAATTATCCTCATAATAGCTCCCAGCTATATTATACGTTAATGCTTACAACCCCAATGGGATCATTAGGAAATCAATGTTCCAAGGAAGCAACAACTTGTGCCTACAACTACAATCAAGGATTATGTTTACAGATGTTGTATGCTAGATCTTCACTTTCAAGGGAATTCTGACAATGGAAACAGTGCAAAGACAGTGCATTTCTCTGCCTTCAGTGAAACTTTTAAAGCATTGCTGATTGTTTTGTTGACAATTTGAGCTGAGCATACTATATCAACACTGATAATCTTAGAGACAATGGTGGAAATAACCATAAAAAAAAGGACAATGCTATCAAAGTAAAACATCAATCATTTTGGTGGGAAAAAAAAAGACAGTGGAATGCAAAACAGGAAAATGACATGTACTTTTCACTTTTCTAAATATGTTCCAGAGATGGAACTATCATTGTTCGCATCAAAAAGACCTGCATAAGAAAACAAAATCAGAATTGCCTTGCAATATTTCTCTTTAGACACTTATCATGTCTTCCACTATCTCATATTCATCTTCAACATTGCAAAAAAGAATAGATTCGCATGCATTTTACATGTAACGCATGCCCGTCAATTTCAAATGAATAAATAAATGATCTTCACCATTCTCTTCATCCAAGTTTAGGTGCTTACTTTTAGAATACACCTATTCCTTAAATGAGATGTTTGCCATTCAGTAGCTTAACTACCTGTACAATACTACCAACTTTTCTAGTAAAATCACTATCAAGGAAACCAGAGCTCGTCTATAACATTTGCACCTTTTCTGGTAAATCTCCTTAACATTGAGATTTCACCTCATCATGCAGGAAGCACCCCGGAATATTAAAAAAATGAAACAAACCATAGTAACTTGATTAGATGCTACTGGAGCAAAAGGCCAAATTTTCACATGCTATATTTCTAGAAAAAAAAAATTAACTTACTGGTTGTTGGTGGCTTGAGCTCTCCAGCAGCATATTTACCCATAACACCACTGCACCTGAAAATGCATGACGACATTTGAGGTTAAGGGAATCCCCGTGACGAGAAGTTGATAAGAAATAAATATGATTCATTGCATTCCATGACAAGTTCACTACGAATTCACTACAAACAGTGTCAATGCAACATTGCGAAGTTAACAGTGCCAATGCAACAGGGGATAGACACCCCCCCGGGGGGGGATTGCGATTGACTTCCTGCCCTGGATTTCGATCGTTGTCATCATTGGATCTGCACTTCCATGTGGAGATCACCATATGATAGAATCCTAGAGTGGCTTCAATACCACATGTGACAGTCTTGGCTCAGTCCCTATGAGGTATTGTCTGCTTCTGCCATGTGGCATACATTTTTATCCCATAGAAGGCGCCTCACAGGTTTAAAACTTTGGCCATCTATATAAATCCAAGATTATTCTAGTGCACATCCTATATGGGATGGTGAAAGGATCTTTTCCAAACCAGCCTCATTCTTCTATATCATGTTTGAGGGACAAAAAATTTCCATCCAATGCAAGGAGTTCACATTTTTTGTTATCTATAGTTTTAAACCAGTAAAAGAAGAGTGCAGTTCGAGATATTCAATATTTTTAGTTGTTGCACAAACCATGAAAAATTGTCCCTTTTTTTTTATCCGAAGGAAGTAAATCACTCTCTACTTTCAGTGATCTCCTGTGATTAAATTAATTTTCTTTAGATATACATCATCATGTCCATTCTGATCTAGGACATTTTTTTATGTCTAGTTTCAATCTCAAAGACTAGTTACTAGGGGGGGAATGGAGGAATGTGCACCATTACAGAGATTATTTCTGATGCCAAATAACTTGAGCCTTTCTAGATCAGGACCAAGGAGTTGCAAAGCACTGAGCAGGGAAAGCAGGACTGAAGATTATCCCGCTAAAATTTAAAACATGCAATTAAGTCCAGTTTTAGAATTAAAATGTAAAGAAATCATACTGTATCTTTACATTTCCTATCATGTTGATTACTTCCTAACCAAAACACAACAATTAGCCCAAATAAAATATTGCACTCACCAACGAAAGTAGTCACTTCTGATACCCAGAGGTGCAGCAAGCAATATGTCAGTGATCCAGGGAGACAGGGGCCTGAAAGGTTTCCTCTCATGTTGTACCAGAGGTATGGTGGAGGATTTCCCTTCTGATTCAATACTTGTAGAATGGCCATCACTACTGCTTCTGTCTGTTTCACTATTCTGTTTTTCCAGCTTGTATATTGGGCGATTGTAATGAGTTAAGATCCGCAAAATCTCTCCACACGCCAGAGCCCATTGTTCAGAATATTCATTCTGTACAAGTATCAAAAGATATGTCATAAATATGAAGCTTCTTTTCAACCCATACAGAAATTGCATGCTGTAAACAAATTAGAAAAATTGAAGACAAAAGCATAACTTGTGAAATGAAACATGAATCAGAAATTATTGTTTTGTTTAACGAAGAAAAATGAGAAATTTCTACAATAGAGATAGAGAGAAACTTAAAAGGTAGTTCATGGTTTCGCTTTGCAGACCTCGCTGCTAGGGCAGACTAGGGAAATGAAAGAAGCAAATGGAGGGCTGCTCCCATCATAAACTAGTGTACCATCTATAATACATGAAATAATTGGAAGAACAACAGCATGTCCATGCTCCGGATGATGAAGGACAAACGTGGCTGGGAATTGACAAAAATATGTAAATCAATAATAGCACAGCTACCAAATATTGAAATGATACTCAACAAATGCAATTAATTATTTTTATATAATAGCATTGGCAAAGAATCATTACCCAAAACATCATCAAATAGGTGTTTGTCCTTTGATGGATAACGATTGCGGATCAGCTGTCAAAAACATATCCATATCCACAACCAATATATGTTATTAACATCATTGACAGTAAAAGTCTATATAGAATTCAGTATATATACCATGCAAACAAGAAAGACCGGCTCAGAGAGTAGTTATACCTCAGCAATGTCATCGGGAAACTGTTCTGATGTGCACTGCCCAAAGTACTCCACATAAGCAGTAATTTGTGCCTGCAGAGGAGGAAAAACATCAACAAACATGTGGATCACTTCTTGTAGGAAATGAACCTCAATAGAAAGAAATGTCATAAACAGAAGACAAACAAGTAGCAACTGTACATGAGAGTAATTTCAAAAACAAAGATAAGATGCAGATAGGTCATTTTCCAAGTCAAATGAACATATCCAATGCTATAACCATTGGAGCAAATGAGATGACTGGGAAACAAAATTGACAATGGAAGTTTTCACTTCAAACCCAAAATTTTTAACTGTCCAAAAGTAGTGACGTCTAATGACTGTCAAAAAGCGCTGGTTCTGTAATTTCTGTTTGATGTCCTAAAAAACAAACTCTCGTAAAATCTGGATGATGGAAAGAATGGAGTACAGAAATGGTGAAATGGAAGGTTGCAGAGGAGAAAGGATGGAAACTAACCCTCCCAAATTGAGCAGATTGCAGATTACATTTCTGTTAGCCTAGGAAGGAAACTAACCCTCCCAAATTAAGCTTTTTTAGTAAATAGAAACCCATCTTCCATCTCCATTTGCCCTCCATTTCCATTTTTCTTTTCCAATGAAAAATTGAAAAATTTGTTCATTTACTGAAAATATAGAAGAATTTTTCCACTAAAAAAGAATAAAAAACATGTTAGGATTATAACTATTTTCCATTAAAAACCAAAACCATAATTTATAATACTCGATTTAATTTTTTTGTATTTGTGATAATCTAACTCTAAAATATTGCTTTTATTTTTTTCAAATTCAAAAATATCATGTTACTTGTTAACTCTAAAAAGAACAAAAAAAATTATTTTATATTACTTAAAATAAATAAATAAAAAGTATGGCATTTACCCTATATGAAAATGAAAATAATTTTTATGTTTTATATTGATAAAATGCTTTTAAATAAAAGAAGAATATTTTATTATTCATTATTTTAGTTTTTCTTTAATTTGGGAAAGAGTGAGATAATTGTAAAGAAAAACTAATGAAAACATCAAAAATATATTTGTCAAACTCTGAAAACTAATTTGGAAAACTAATTTTTTAGTTCTCCAGATAGAGAAACATCGCATCGAACATAAAATTCTAATTTTTATTTTCCTTATTCTAGTTATTTAGAAAATTGAAGTTCTACTATGTTCTGAACAGTCCCTTGAATTTCAAGCTAACATGGAAGTGTTTATAGGGTAAAAAATCATGAAGAGTGAACATAGCTGCATGTTTGTTTTGCCCACAACTTTTACTTGCCAGGAAGGGAAAAACCAATCGTTGCTTAGAATATCTAAATTCAGAGGAATGTTGTGTAAAAATCCAACTTCTGTTAACTGTTAGCACCATTTCAGAAGACAGTACCTTTCCTTGTGAATAACTCAGTATGTCCTCAATATGGGGCAAAAACATATCAAATTTCCTGATCACGTCATAATTTTCACATCTTCCTATACAAGGACCTAATTAAATAGTACTGCCAGGGTACAAAGAAAGAGTATCCCATTAATTGATCCCAATGCAGTTGATAATGGCCATAAATAGTGGAAAACCATAAGGTTTATAGTTAGAAATGACTACAACATTTTCCACCATTTCGTTTGTTTTTTTTTACAATTCAATTTCCAGGTTTCTGATATCCTTGACACTAATAGCAATATAATTGCCCTCCATGATATACCTCCTTGTCAAAACACTAAACCGCAACAACATTTGAAAGTCTGTCAAGAGACAGCAAGGAATTTGATCAAGTACTAGATATGAGAAGCATATTAAATTAATATAAAATATTAAATCATGTTTCTGCTCGCTAACACCTAATTATTTATGCATAATGATTGCTGGGAAATGGAAAATATAAAGATATTGCAGGAAAGGGCTGGTTTTTATGTAACATACTACTGAAAAAGGAGGCGTTGATTGATCCACCAATATGAACTAAATGTATTCTCTAATTAACACAATCAGTCTAGAAACTATGCTCCATTTTTATATCTCCATTCAACCGAGAAGAAATTTACTGGTTCTTTAAATCAAGCTATTCTGAATTTTGGCACCCTATACACCTTAGAGACAATATGCTGATGCAAACATATAATAAGTCTTGCCACCTATTTCATGAGCTTGATAAGACACTTAAAAAAATGGGAAAAAAAAATATACATCGAAATCTGTTTAACTACCACAGAAATGCAATAGAATGCCTCAGGATTTGTTAAAAAGACAGAAAATAGGAGAGAATGTTTCAACTGACCTTTCTTTGCTGGGCATCTTGAGGAGGGGGACAAAACAATGAAGAGAATTGAAGACCATCAATCCACCTCTCAGAAGAAGAACTAGCCATTAAAAAGTTATCTGCCCTTCAAAATACCAAAAACCAACCGCGAACGTTTTTACCCTTCCCACCACTACCAATCAAGAATCAATATATCGTAATTCAACATCCCCCTCGGATTACTACTCTCTGAATCCCCCAGAATTTCCCAACAAAAAAATCAACTGAAAATAAAAAACACGAGAGATTTTCCTTAGTCCGCTGGCCTCGAAATTTAAACCTCTCGCCCAATATGCTTCTACAGTATCTTACAATCCAAACAAGAACTTGAATCTACTGCTCTGCAAGAACATGGTTAGCTCTTAAATAAGAAATAAATCTTGAAATGATTTAGCATGCAAAAATCAAGGACAGCAGAAAACAAGAAACTACAAACAACTTTAACTTAGATCCAAGAACCCAGAAAATAAATATTTTACTAAACATGACATCAACAAAAAAAAAAAGGACCAAAATACCTGGTAGTTGTGTCTGAACCGAAGCTGCTAAGTTTGATTTTTGCTGATTTGAGTGTTGGTGTATTTGATCTCTCTGTATGCGTACTCTTGTGACTGTAATGTTTTTTTGAGATTTTTTTATCCAGCTACGATAACAGACTACTACAGTTTGATTATTATTTTTTTATGTCTAATTTCCCTGAGGGGTTGCTTCTTTTTTTCTTTTTCTTTTTTTTTATTTTTAGCTTACAAAAACATTAAGAGGCTGTAGTTTTGGTAGAGAAGAAGAGGAGATCTTTAGATGGTTTCTAGTTTCTACTATGAGATCGTGTTGCATACGTGGCAATGATATTTTCCTCTAACCTCAGAAGCCCACGTCATGTCAATCTTTGCCGTGTTTACACATGTAGTAAAGTTTGCCGTGTTAAGGCACACACGCCGTGACGTGATTAGGGTAATGTTTTGTACTGTAGTTGAGGTGTTTTTCATATAAAAAATATTAAAATAATATTTTTATATTTTTTTAAATTTAATTTTAATTTTTTTTATAAAAAAAATTAAATATAAAAAAAATAAAAAATACTTAAAAAATTCAAATAAACTCTACTTGTACTCTTGGTATTGGTGTCTTAAGAAAAAATCAAGCAAAGTTTGTCCATGAGCACCTCCTTTATCAATCCATTGCAATTTTAAAAAAAATTAAATTTATTTTATTAAAAATTGATTTCTTTATATATTATGAGTCATTTTAATGTAATGATTTTAAAAATAAATTTTAAAAAATAAAAAAATATTATTTTAATACATTTTAATATATAAAATATTTTAAAAAATAATCATAACTATACTTTTAAATAAAAAATATATGAAAATGGTATTTCTTAAAAATTCAAAGCTTGACTATACTTTCCCCAACACATAATCAGGACTTTGAGCTAAGTCACTAGTCTACCAAAGTTTAGTTATTTTGTTATGTAACAAGTGTATCGGTAGATCCGTGTAAATTCCATTTATTAGGTTATATTTTATATGAAATTTAAAAAAAAAATGTGTAATTCGTTATTTCAATAATAAACTAATAGTCTTCGAGGATTACAAAATTATTTTTTTTGAAAATATTTATGATATTCATAAATTGAAGAGTAAAGTATCATTAAAAATAGAGAAATAATCTATTTACTAGTAATGATCAGCGACAGTTAATTGCAAATCAAATCAATATGTATCTTGAAACAAAACTTGCCTGGAGAAGTGTAATAATTCACCCATTTTTTCTAAAAAAAATTACCAAACAAGCTTGAATATAACCTCCTTCGATAATCTACCAAGCATAACCTTAAGATAAAGATTAATAGATCATTGTACTTTTCTTTTTTCTTTTGTCTTAAATTAAATTTTATAAACAATATTAATTCCTGGTATCTTAAAAATTTAAAATACATTTTAATTTATTTTAATTTGTAAATAATTTTTATACATATGAAAAATCTGTCAATCTTTATAATCTTAATTTTATTATGAAAAGACTTTTTTTTAGAGAAACTTTTTTAAATTTTTTAAAAAAATTATTTTAATAAGTTAATGTTAAAAATAAGTATAAAAATAATATTATTTTAATATATTTTTAAAATAAAAATATTTTAACAATAAATTACTCGAGTCTATAAGCACAAAAATAAACTAATATGTATCAAATATTTATCTATAAATTATTTGAAGATATAATTGTTGTTTTTTTCAAATATTTTTTAGTGTCAAAATATATATTAATAATTTTTATTTTTAAAAAAAATTAATATCAGTACATCAAAATTATTTAAATATACTAAAAATATAATAACTTAGAATAAATAAAAAATAAAATTTTATAATAAAATTTAAAACACATAAACAGGTATTTTTTTTTATTTACGTGGGGTGTCCGGGCCAGCTTACGCGCACCACGACTAATCTCCACAGCCCACTGAACATCCTGCAAGCCTAGTGAGCAGGTAAGGCACCGCGAGATGACAGGCGTGCATAGTGAGATTCAAACCCAGATGCAGAGGAAGGGAACAAGCCCCTCCCACCGCTAGACCAGAACCATGAACAGGTATTTTTTAACTGTAGAGGTGGAAGCGTGGAACTGTGCTAGAAATTTTTGACTGATATTTATTGTTTTTGGTTGATGGCTTACCGTGTGTCTGGGTGGATCGGGTTCCATCACAGACTCCATTGCTGCACGTGATGGAAATTAACCTTTTTTCAAATAAAAATATGACACGTGTTGATGTGCAGACCAAGTTCACCGTGAATGCTTTATTGTACAAAATATAAACAGCTGTTTCAGTGTAGTATCGATATTTTTTAAGTGTTGAGTGTTGTTTATTTAAAAAACTGTTAAAATAATATTTTTTTACTTTTTAAAATTTATTTTTTATATCAATATATTATAAAAAATTCTAATATAAAAATTTAATTTTTTTATAAATATAAAATTAATCACAAAATCTAAAAAATACATGACACGATAAAAATATTGTTATTTATGATATTATTTACTAAGAGACAAGTTATTGAGGATTGCAATGTTTATTTATTATTATTTTATTATTATTTTTAATTACATATTTATATATTTAAATTAATTTTTAATTAAAGTATATTTGTTCCAAAAGAATAATATTAAAAAAAAAACTTAAAAGGGCATAAAAAATATAAGTTTTTTTAAAACATGGAGTGAAATGTTTGTTATAATCCTTTTAACGTTTGAGATTATAAACTTTTGATCCCTCAACCTACATGCAAATTAATTTTGGACCCCACACTTTTTTTTCCTTGCTTTTGGTTATTGGTTTGAGAGATGGGGGAAAAAGCAATAGATTTCAGCAATAGAAAAAAACAAATATTAATTGACACCAATTTCAGTCATGCAAAATAATGATTTTAGTGATACTAGATGTATTTCAATGGAGAAAGTTTTATCCCTAGTATTATTTCTCATTAACTTATTAGCTTTATGATCATGATAATAATTTATTTATATATTTTGATAATAATATATATATTTGATATAATAAAAATATTGTTTTTATATAGTTTTGATATATGGATATCACACTACTAATATCATAATATACTCCGCGCTCAAATTATTTAAATAATAACATGTTAACATGCTTTACAAATATAAATATCTATATTACACCTTGCATGCACCTTTGCGGTGATATAGATATATTTATAATATTCAATAAATCATTAAATAAGCAAGGAAATGATATGAAAATGTCAAGAATTAAAAACTTATAAAAACTACAATATTGACTTTGATAATCATGAATTTGTAATAGAATTTAGTCAAATAACACTAAACTTATTCAAGACACCTTATAAAATCCACACAACCCAAACAAACAAATAAAAAAAAACCAAAGAAAACTAAGCAAGGATCAAAACACAAAAATATAAATAATAACCAAAACGGTATCATTTTTTCAAAGACAACAAAGCAATAGCTAAAACGATCAAACTATTTTAAAAAATAGTTAAATCATTTCTTTAATAGGTTTGGCAATTTCTAAAAATTGCTAGTTCATTTCTGAATAATTTTTAGAAACTTTTAGGATTCTTCGAAAAAGTCTAATCGATTCTAAAATGATCCAACCATTTCCATGAACGATGAGAAAATTGTGTTTAAAGTTAAGTTTTTTTAAAAAAAAAGTTTGTAAATAACCTTTTACTTGCCAAAAACAAATGTGGAACGCTTAATGAAAAAAAATATAAGCATGCTCTTTAAAAAAAAAAAAGCAAAAAATACTTTTATTACACTTGTAATCATAAAAACAAAAAAATGTTATGTGTGAATTGGTAAAATTCTCATAAAGAGTTTAATTATTATCCAAATAACCCTACTAAAAAAGTTACATCGTGAAAGGTGTAAGTGACATTCTAAACACTCTAAAAATTCTTTCAAAGATAAAATTATAAGTGATTCAATACTTTTCCTTTAACAAGTATTAGCGAAAGGTTTTTTAGTTTTTATCCCATCAAAAAAATAAGGATAACAATTTGACCCTAAGTCTGCTAAAGGATTATATTTAATCTTATATTCATAAAAAGATCGTGCAATGGTTTTGTCTCACCTATTAAAAAAATTGGCATGTGATAATGAAACTCTTAAACAAAAATTTAATGAAAGAAATAAACAGTTTCTCGACCCTCTATAAATCCTGGTGTAATCTTTCTAAACTCTCACTTTTTAATTATTGTATTCATATTGTTTATGGCTTCATGTTTAATTGAGTATTTAAAATTTTATGTTATTGGATAAATAATTTTTATTTTAAATTGTTACCTTGTATACTCAATTCACCTTTTTTTAGGTGTTTATAAAATGGTAAATATGAACTTGAAAAGAATGCTGGTTTTAAGTTAACTGTGGGTTTTCAAGCTAATTTTTAGATTATTTGATGCCATGGGTATGTTTTACAAGTTTATGAGATTTTTTTTTATCATGATATGGTTAGAAATGAATTTTTTTTATTTAAAACATCACAACAATACTTTTTTATGAGTGGAGTTGCTAGAATCTTAAAAAAACAGGTAATGTATCACCTATTATTTTATTTTTTTAAAATAATAGATAAGTGATAGGTTATTTGCCCTCAAATTTTTTTTTTTTAAAAAAACTAACAATAAGACACAAACACTTCAGTACTCGAGGCCAACACACTTAGACTTTTTTTTCTTTTCTAGTTTTATCCACCACAATTGTATTTTCATTGGTTTTTCTTACTCTTTTTTTTTTCAATCTAACCATTTAATATTTTTTCTATTATCAATTAGGAAACATAATTTATTTAGGTTTTATATATTTTTTCCATTGTCCTGATTAAATCAATTCTTGATTTTATAGGTATTCATTTTAGATTAAAAACAGTCATTGAAATACATTAAATTTAATTAAGTTTATGATTTAGGTTACAAATTTTAATGTTTTAACTAATTAAAAATCAAATTTCATATTTTTAAGTTGAATAGATTGCTCCTGGTTTATTAATTAAATGCACTAAACTTTTAAAATTATAATTGATTTCTTTTTATGTCGATAAACATAAACAAACATGTAAGAAATATTATTGAATTAAAAAAAAATATCCAGGCCATAACAAAACATGGATAAGATAGCTAATATATCACATCCATATACATTCAATTGAGGTCACGCATTAGTTCACATTGCACGTGGTTATGAAATCTTAACATCACATTAAAATTTTAAAGGTAATATGAGAGTTTTGTCGTTTTTTTAAATCATGGGGACATGTATTGAGTTATAAAAAGTAAAATTATTACAAATTAACTAAATAAATACAAATAATATGTTTTTACCAAGTAGTAAAGTGAACTTCATTTTGATATGCTAAAATAAAACATGCTTATAAAACAAACAACCAATATAATTTATCACTACAACTATGCAATCAATGTGATTTTAAATTTTTTTTAGCATATTTACGTTAAAATTATTGGTAATATAGTTTTGAAACTCGGTCTGATGGGGTAATCTTAAGACTAAGTTGACCTAGAGTTGAAATTGAATCAATTTTTTTTTTAAAAAAAATCATAACCCGAAATGACCCGACTAAACCCGATTAAAAATAACCCATTAATTAATTTTTTGTTTTTTTACTAAGACGAAGTTGTTTTGATCTATTAAATAAAATAGAGTTGACTCAGATGACTTGATCAAAACCTGTGACTCGGGCCTTGGGCAAGGTTTACCAACGGGCTGGGTTTCAAAACTCTAATTGGCAAAGTAATACTATTTAAAAATTATTTAGTGAAATAATATATTTTTATTTTATAATGATTCAGAAAACATGATAACTATCTTATTACGCTTAGAAATAATGACATTTAAACAAGTTGCATATTTTAAATACAATAACTTAATATGTAGTATCATTGTCAATTCCTTGGTTCAATTGGTCGGTTGGTTGATTTATTTGCATGAATTGGTAGAATATTTCATATAAAATTATAATTTTATGATTTTTTTTAAATATATTTTTTTAACACACACAACACGCTTTGGTTTGCTGGATAACGACTGTTTGATCCCAATACATGCAGAATTTGGAGATTTTTTTTCCTGGTTACTATGTGATTTTTTCTGGCTGATTAGCATCGGTTTCTCTAGTTATCGTCTAAAAAAAATAAAAAATTCATAATTAGGATTTTTTTTAGCAAAATAACACTGTTTGAATTCTTTTTAATAAAATAATTTATCATGTTTTAAAAAATAATAATTAACAAACATCATGTTTTGAAAACACAATAATTTAATATATTGTATTTTTAAAATGTGACATCTACTCTAAAATCGTATTATTTTTTTCAAAAAGTGAAAGGAAAAGGATTTGTTTTATTTATCAAAATCAAATGAATATAAAACTCAATTTTCATGTTTCTGACTTGTTTGATTTGAGAATGTGATGACTTGTTTTAAAAATTCAACATCCTTTAACACAAATCACACTTTTAAAAACTTAAAAAACATAATTTTTATTTAAAAAAACACAAGTTACCTTCTATACAAACACACAATTTATGTAGTGTTTGGTAAAAATAACTGTGAAAATTAGTTTTTATTATTAAAATTACAAAAAAGATGCCTGTGAAGAGAATGTATATTTGTCACTTCTATATGCCAAAATATGCATACACACATAGCAATGTAAAATTAATATTAAAAGTAAAAATAAAAATAAAAATTCTTTTGATATCAGTCTTGAATTATTTTTTTTATAGCATATCATTAATTCAATGCATTGCATGGTCAAATTGAAACAATAAGGGCTACATACTTAATTTAATTAATATTTTCTATTAAAAGAGAAGCAATGTTAATTTATATTTCCTCGGAATCCTTATCCTCATCCAACAAAGCACCCGAAGAATGTGTGCAGGCAGCAAATCCAGTAGCCACGATATTCATGAACATTCTCTCAAATTTTTAAACATAAAGTTTTATCAAGACTAGCTTTGCGTTACTTCTCACATTTGGAGCAGACTAGAATGAAAAAAAATAATCATATATTCTTACCTAAAAAACATGTATAAAGAAAATTCAAATCTATAATATCACACATTAACCTGAATCATCTCTGTCCACCATTCTTCCGAATCAGTAAAAGTTTATCTCCGAGGATCCTAGCCAAGAGCAGTAGCATTATTGACAAGGTGTGTCCATAATTTCCAATCTCTCTCACACCCATCCCATTTATTTTTTTTTAATTTTTTTCTGTTATTATTTCCTGTCCTTTTTTTAAGTTATAAATAATATAACATTATTTTTTTATTTTATTAACGTGGGTATCCGGGTAAATTTTCGTGTACTTTAACTAATTCCAAAATTTTTAAAATTAATAACCATTTAAATTTTTAATAATCATTATATTAATAACTATAAAATTTGAATATGAGATAACAGAATAAGCAAATTCACTGATCCCAATCTTTTATTGTAGAGTCACCTACTAAATAATTAATATAACACTATCCTTGCGTGCTAAAGTAGTTAACACATGACATATTTGATAGCTTCAATATATATATCATAAAAAATATCTTGTGATTATGGTGTGTTTGATTGATTGAATTTCATTTTTATAAGTTGATTCAACTTCCAGTCATTTATGAATTTAATTTTGTTAGGAAATTTAACTTTGTTGAAAACAAATTGCAATTCTCAAGATTGACTAATAAGATAATCTATCGATTATTTTTTCTTAAATTCACTTTGAAACCCAAATCCATTAAAATTTCGCCAAGATTAAACAAGATTTGATGCAGACAAGGAGGTGACACAATAACAAATTAAAATATCAATCCCAATCCACACCATTGACAACCTTACTGCTAATCAAGTGTTCATAAATTAATTTTTTTTTCCTGGGGTCCCTTTCTTTTTCGAATATACTCTCTCCAATAACATGACATCAAATCGAGAAAAAGACTCTGAAATAGAACAATCTGGAACGACAAAAACAATGGCAAAAAAAGTTTACAAGGTGAGATGAAAGTCGGTTACGCACTCACAATTAAACATCGAAAAAGAGGCAAGGTGGGCTCTGTCGGCACCTCTTTATGGCAGTTCTATATTCACCAACGCAATCAAGCATGATAGTTCCGTTGTTCCCAGTACGCAATCAAGGCCTTAATCCCCGAGTTGGTGACCCGGTGTTCGTTTATTAACCGTACACGCGTCCAACTCCGATCATGGTGGGTCCACTATAGGTAGATCCATTGACTAGGATCTTGTCCTGAGCCAATAATCTATCATTTTGACAGGCCTGGACGGCGGGATCATCGTCAGACTTTATAATCAGCCCCCGTACCAAGAGCAGACGCCTTAAGAAAATAATTCCTTGCTAATTCTGGGTGATGGCGGCCTGATGGGTTTCGATTTGCAGTGGGATAAGTAGCTAGAATCGGTCTTGATCGTCAATGGGTTTTGTGCTACCTTATTTGGATCTTGCGTTGCTGCTTTCAATCTCATTGAGGAATGGCGATTTTCTTTTGTAATTATTATTATTCGTAAAGCTAAAAATTTGGGGAAAGTCTTATGCTTCAATATTCAGTGCATTATAAATTGAAATAGTATTAGCAAAAATCTTGTATTAAAAAAAAATATAATAATAGAGTTATTATTACAACAAAAAATTACAGGAAATGATGGGGTTGTCTTTTCATTGAGATGTATTGACTATTTAGTATTAAAATGGTAATTTGAGAAAAAATAGCTAGTGTAAACTATTATACATAAAATTAAATTATATGAGAAAAGTTTTGTTCATTAAAATTGATTGTATTGTGATTTAGAATAGTGTTAGCAAAAATCCTGTATTGGAGAAGTGTAATGACATGACTGTTTTTACCATAAAAAGTTGCAAAAATTACAAAAAAAAGATGATGTTACCTTTTTTTCATCGGGATACATTTGATATTGAAGAGATGATTTGAAAAAAAAAGGTTAGTGCAAATTTTAGTGGAGCATAATGAGACTACAGACATCAAGTTGTAGATAACTAGCGTTGGGGTTGTCATGCCTTACTATAGAGAGTTCCATAAACAACAAAGGGTGGGGGTTGTGTCTCTGTTTATAGACACCTGGTGTTAGGGTTACTATACCATGATGCTAGGGCTAGACCCACATGCTGGGTGCATACTATCAACCCTGGGTCTGCAGACCCCCCCAGGGTTCAAATTTATTGGTAATGCATTTGCGTCCTGAATCAAGGTTAATGAATCTCGCTTTAGGATCCAATCCGTATTTGGACCCAAGGCTAATGTCTTAAAAAATTATGATTTTTCTTCAATAGTAATAATAGTATATTTTAAAAATTTATTAATGATAAAATAACATCAATAATAATTTTTAATTTTATCCTTAAAAAAAATCTATGATTTTTTTCAATATTTATAATAATTTTTTCCAAATCTATTAATTATTTTATTAATAATATTAATTATAATAAAAATAATAATATCAATAACAAAAATAATAATATTTTTTATATTAATACTTTTAATTATAATAAAAATAATACTATTTACAACCCAAATAATAATATTTTTTATTGATAATTTTAATTACAATAAAAAATAATAATATTTACAACCCAAATAATAATATTTTTTATTAATAATTTTAATTACAATAAAAAATAACAATATTTATAATATAAATAATAATTTTTAGAAATATAAGACATAGAACCTTAGGTCTTGATGCAGGACTTAAAAAAATTGGATTCTGACATCGAATCCAATAGTAACGAGTCCTAAAACAAGACCCAAAAAAATTGGATCATGACGTAGGACTCATGGAAATTAAATCCTCACATAGGACCCATTTTCCTTAGTTTTGACTTAGTACATAAGAGAATTGGGTTCAATATCATGATCAAATGGTAATAGATTTTACATTAGGGTCCAATGCCTTTTGGATCCAGGGCCAGTGCGTTCAGAAATTATAGTTTTTCTTCGATTGTAATAATATATATATATATATATATAAGTTTTTAATGATAATAATAACAATGACAAGAACTTTTATTTTTATTTTTATTTTTCAAATTACATCTATGGTTGTTTTTCAATATTAATAATATTTTTTACATTTATTCTTTTAATTATAATAAAAATAACAATATTTATAATACAAATAATAATATTTAGAAACCTAAGACCTTAGAACCTTATGTCCTGACGACGGACCCAAGTCTCTGCATCCAGACCCAAGGCTAATGCCTTATAAAATTATAATTTTTTTAAATAATAATAATAATATTTTTTTTAAATTTATTAATGTTAATAATAACAATAACATTGATAATTTTTATGGTCAATATTAACAATAATTTTTTAAAATCTATTAATTATAATAAAAATAATAATATTAAAGAGACAAATAACAATATTTTTAAAATAAATTATAATAAAAATAATAATATTTTTTTTTATTTACTTGGGGTTCCCGGGCCACCTTGCTTGCATCACGACTAATCCTCACGGCCCACTGAATACCCTGCAAACCCAGTAGACATGTAAGGCACCGCGGGGGTGATAGACATGCACGTCAGGGCTCGAACCCAGGTGCAGTGGAAGGAGATAAGCCCATTCCACCGCTAGGCCAAGCACTGGAATGCAAATAATAATATTAATAACACCCAAGTTGGTGACCTGGTCACACGTGAAACGCCAATCATGGTGGGTCCATTATAGGTAGGTCCATGGATTAGAATCTTGTCTTGAGCTGATAACCTACCATTATCTTTTTATTTGATTAATATAAGTATTTAAATGAACTTGTATGTATCTTTATTAATATTATGAGTTTTAAAATTAATAATCATATAAATTTATAGTAGTTATTATATTAATAATCATAAAATTTAAATCTAAAATTATATAAAAAATAAAATTTTTAATCCTAAACTCTTACCATTTGCAACATCAAATATCAGATAGTTGGTTCACAATCTATTATTTTTTTTTTGATTTATGTGAGGTGTCTGGACCAGCTTGTACGCATCATGACTAATCCTCACATCCCACTGAATACCTTGCAAACCCAGTAGACATGTAAGGTACCACAAGAATAACAAACATGCACGCTAGGGCTCAAACCCAGTGCAGTGGAAGGAGACAAGCGCCAAGAATGACAAACATGCACGCTAGGGCTCGAACCCAGTGCAGTGGAAGGAGACAAGCGCCTTCCACTGCTAGACCAAGCACTGGTTTTGATAGGCCTGGACGGCGGCATCATCGTCTGACTTTCGCTTCCATTATCTTTAATCTCACCCTGTACCAACGCCTTAAAAAAATAATTCCTAGCTAATTATGAGTTATGGCGGCCTGATGGGTATCGATTTGCAGTGGGATACGTAGCTAGAATCGGTCTTGATCGTCAATGGGTTGTGTAGGAGGCTTTTGTGCTACCTTATTTGGATCTTAAGTTACTGCTTTCAATCTCATTGAGGAATGCCGACTTTCTTCCATAATAGGAGTTAAAACACGACGAGCAGCATACTGACAAGGTGGAAGCTAGTAATGGAAGACAAAATACAAGCTTCCTGTTCAACTTTTGAAACAGATAAATATTATTTTTATTATTATAATTCAAACATGGTAGATCGTCCTCCTCCTGCGTCCTATGTTCCTTCTGGAAATTACTCAGCCCTGCTCTTGACCGTGCTCGGACACCGTGCTGAAGGACATCTGACGGCTGCATAGAACAAGTCGACCTTCTCCAAAACTTGCCACACCAATAGTCTATTCCTTGTAAAAAAGCAATCAACAACAGCGGGAATTCCAATCCTCGTAGGCCTTTATAAAACAGGAAATACCACCTCAGTTTGCATTCCTCTCAGCGAACCTTACAGCTCCACTTTCTTATACATTACTTCAAGTCTTCTGCCTGAAAGTATTCCCACATGAATAGTTCCAGAATGCTCACCAAGTTGGGAAAGAAGTTGCAGAAGTTAGCTTCTATCAACAAGAAGAACAATTCGCTACCAAGGACAACTTGGAATGATGAAAGATCATCTGTGCTTGCTGACAAGGGTCATTTTGTTGTCTACACAGTCGATCAAAATCGCTTCGTAATTCCCTTAGTATTTCTTAACAGTTGGATTCTCAGAGCGCTATTAGAATTATCTAAGAACGAGTTTGGGCTGCCAAGTAACGGACCAATCACATTACCATGTGAAGCGTATTTCATGGAATACATAATCATGTTAATCCAGAGAGGCGTGGATAAAGATCTGGAGAAACCTTGGCTTATGTCAATTGCCCCATGCTGTGCCTTGTCATATTCTCTCCCATATGAAGAACCACCAACCCTGTAATTCCATGTTAGTGCTGAGTGTGGATATTGGATTCCTTAAATACTCATCTGGAACTGAAAATTGTTTTTCGATTATTGATGTATTCTTTCTCATGGCGGAAAGTACCATATTAATGTTAAGTAATATTCTTGGTGACTCGTAGACTAGAAGCCAACAAGTAGTTATCTGCAGCTTCTGAAACAGATTATACTGATCATGTAATGATCTACACAAGTGTAAAGTTATACCCAGCGATCAACTTTTTTGATTTTTTTCTTCAAAGGGAAACGGAACTTATGAATTAGCTCTAAACATTAAGGATCCCAAATATATCGAAATTAAGTAGAATAACAACATTCATTGACCATATCAATCAGCAGATATACCTGCTCAAGCACTAATTCGTTTTCTTTTTTCCCAGACACTAATTTAGACACCGGCAATTTTCATCATAGAGACCTTCAGATACTCATTTTTTGATGCTGGTTGAAAGCAAATCTGAGGCAGATGTGCTTATCAAGACCAGTGACTTGGCTCATCTAACAAATTAATATCGCGTAGAAAATTGCTTCCAGAGGCACCTGTACGAGATAGCAATCACTTTCCAAATAAAGGTCATAGAAAGCGGACTGTTTTAGCATGCATGATCTACGCAAAACCTGAACTCGATATATACACCACGAATGTGGCAGTTTCTCGCCGGTCTAAAATTATTGGGTCCGGCAGTATTACATGATTTAAACCAGGAAAAGCTGACACAATTGTGATGTACAGTAAAGATTCTTGATGTAATCCAATCTTTTTTTTTTCCTAAACCAAAACTCATTTAACTATGCGAATTACTGCATATAATCCGTGTGTAAACCAAGGAAAAAGCTTCTCAGCTCAAACGGTCTTCGGATTCTCTTCTTAATGCAAATATCATTGATGTATCATGTAATCCTGTCATGGCCATCCTATTCCACCAACTCCATTAAGTCGCAGTTGCTCCGAGTTAATTGCATGTATATAAGATCCTACTCGGGCTGACCCGGCCAAGGTTCGGGTCATGAGTCAGGGACTAGCCCGGGTTAGCGTAACCTTTGTCTTTTTTCTTTTCCCTGAAAAAACTTTAAACAGCTTCGTTTTGGTAAAAAACCGGACGTGGTCATGAGTCAATGAGTCACCATGTTAACAAACAGGGCCAGGCCAGACCGAGTCTCGTAACCATGGTTAATTATCTACATGTTTTCTATGATTCCTAAGACTTTAAGTTCACAGGTCAACTCTACAAAATCCAGCAGTATATAGGCGTAGCTGGATGCTTACATACTGATTCCTGAAACTTTGCATTTTATTTTATCTGTAAGGGCAGGGAAATTCAAAATCCAGCAGCAATTTTCCATTTGCTCCTCAATGGACCATCTGCTTCCCACTTCAATCTCGTTCGGCAGCCGAAAAACTTTGGTGTCTTATCTTCACACCTTATATATTGATTCTGGTACCATAACCACGTAGTTACTGTGGTTCGTAAAATTGCTCACAAAATTGGGCAAAAAAAGAACGCTGGCTCAACAGATTATAAACTTTTAATATATGACAGCGACCTAAGCATCTTATCCTTCCATCACACGGTTTTGCTCTCCATGCATTCCTGCAAAATGAAAGCCACGTTTAAGGCACTGTCTCTGCCTTGGTGAGAATATATACAACCTCCCCCTTCTCTATCGCTCTCATCCGTGAACAACTTGCACCTCATTGTCTTCAGTATTACTTTCACTGTCACAGTCACTATCTCAAACATTTCATCTCTGGCACACAGGTCGACAGCATGATCACTCCCAAGAAGCTAATAAAAATTGCAAGAAAATGGCAAAAACTTCCTGCTACAAGGAGGAAAGGAATGTCATTTCCAAGGAATTCCGGTTACGGAGATGCGGTGGTGTGCAGCAGCCGACCATCGATGGCCGAGAAGGGCCACTTCGTTGTGTATAGTGCTGACGGGAAACGGTTTGTGCTTCCTTTAGCATATCTGAAAAACAAAATTATCGGACAGCTATTCAGATTGGCAGAAGAAGAATTTGGACTGCATAGCAATGGCCCTCTAACATTGCCATGTGATGCAAACTACTTGGAGTATGTGATCTCTTTGGTCCGTAGTCATGTATCCAAAGATGTGGAAAAAGCTTTTCTCCTGATATAATTTCAAGTTAATTTAATTTTAGATTAAAATTATATTTATCAAATTAATATTTTGAATTATTTATATAAACAGTCAAGATATGCAACACCTAACAGAGTAACATTTCCCGTAAAAAATGACAATATGCCGACTCATGTTATTATACTCTTATTTAAAAAAATAATAATCATATAAGTTTCGTTAGGAGGGAGCCTATGCTTGTAAAATATTTCGAGGTCCATTCCATCCAAAAGCCCAGATCCACCCAGAGGCGTCCTGAACTCCCTCCCACCCCCACGCTCACGTGACTTGCGCCTCCCACGCGCAAATCGCACCTTCCCTCCCTCCCTCGTCCAACGTTCAAAACCAAAAAAAACAAAAACGAGAAATCGATCCAATTCACGGTCATCAGTGCCCTATATATATATATATATAAAACCAAACGTCTCCTCTAACTAGAAGAAACTAAAAATCCAGCTGCAAACTTCAAACATCAGATGGTTGGGCCTAACTGGCACTTTGTTTGCACTAATGAAATTCTTCCTCTACGCTTCCCTTTTTCTCTTTCTCATCTTCCTTCGCTCGCGGCCCTCTCCATTCTTCTCTGCCTTCAGGTCACTACCCCCTCTCTAAAATATCTGCTCTACGATTGATGATCGTTGTTTTCTGTTTTGATTTAGGTTTTTAGTGATGATCCGCAGAATAGTTGTAATTTTTTTCTGCAGGTTCAAGAAATGGTAGTGGAATTAGTTATTCGGGTTCTGTTAGGAGGGAGTTATTTCAGGATAAACAGTCTTAAGTTAAGGTACTTTACTATCTCAGTTTCTCTTTTCTTTTTCCCTTTTAAGCTTATTTTATAATTATAATTGTTTTTTTTAAATATGTGTAGTTTTTTTAATTAAAATGTGGAAAAAATTGTTGGAACAGCGATGATAGAGCTAAAGGATACATAGCTTTCTTAGTGGGTTATTGAGATCTCGAACAAGCCTGGGGAGGAAGAGCCTGAACCTGCATTCGAGGTGAGTGAGCTTACCTGTTTGCAGCCATTTATGCATGTGTAACTTACAATATTTGCTGCGATCGACTAGGTGACCGGTTTTTTTTTCTTGTTTTCTTTTCAATCTTTCTGTTCATTGGAAACGTCCATGGGGATAAACCTGTAGGTCGTGAGCTTCTGTTACGTCTCGCCGATTGGATATGCGACAACTATGCGAAGGATTCGTTGGTATTTCTGTTCTCCTTTCATTGCGTGTCTTCATCTAAGGATTTTGAACTTTCTGCTGCAAATTACTTTCATGTTCTTATTTTTTTTTCCATCTAGTAGTAGCATCTTGATTTTTTTTTTTGTTTTTTAGTAATGTTTTCTTAAATTTCCCTATCTAGTTTCATTATGTTTTTTTCCAAATATTTGTATTTGTTGTAGTAGAACCATCATAGTTTCCATTTACTTCTTCACTATCTCCTTTGCACTTACGAATCATTGACAAACTCTATGCGTCTTCTCCAACAGTAATCCATCTATTTTTTCCAAATCAAGCCAAATTTACTGCCATTAAGAAAGGCTAATTAAGAATAGAGTTGCCGTGTGTGACTGTTGCTAGTCACATTTTTTGAATATTTACAAAACTTTTAAGAAAAATGAAAATAAAAGAAAACTTTCGTTGTTGTTTGATATCCAGAAGCTCTCACGGGTAATATCATACTTGCAATCAATTTTTCTAGTGAAATAATCCTGATTAATACAGAAATTTTCCCGTTGCTTTGTTGCCTGTGAATAAACTTGAAGTGCTACAAAATATGTTTCACAGCAAGGTCTGGTTCATTTTGAAGTCTTATGTTATCTTACACGCCAGATTGATTGTTGAAAATATTCACCTTCATATTCTTCCATCCATGAATCCAGATGGATATTTTTCAAGGAGGCATGGTAATGCTAACAATATTGACCTCAATCGAGATTTTCCTGACCAGGTGCTCATTTTTGTTGCTGCTTTTGTTATTTTTTTTGTCAAATTCAGATATAACCTAAATTCAAAATTAATTAGACTACTTTGACGATGATGAATACCAAAATGTATAAAATGAAACAGTTCTGCATTTTTTATATCCTATGTCACAAGTTGCAGACCTAACTGAAAAAAAACCTGTAGAATCTTTGAATCATTTTACCATGACGAAACAAATTCTAGTTGGAGTAACTTTTGCAATATATTTTACATGGAAGTGCTATGTTTGGATTCCTGTTCTTTTAAGAGATAGACCAGGAGGAGATAGAAAGAAAATAGTAAACAGGTTGAGATTCATTGCATTGGTAAATAATTTAGCTGTCTGATTAACAATATAATTGTGGTTTTGGTAGTATTTTGTCCAATTATTGGATCTGGACCTTTCAGGCCGAGATTGAAATTCAAATAATACTCCTATACAAAACATATGTTGGAACTTGATTATTTTTTCTGTGAGTGAAATGATCTTATCAACTAGTGTTTAGAACTTGCGTTCAAATTGTTTGGCCTAAATTCAGTTAAAATTATAAAACTGCCATTACTGTGCAATGAGATGTTCCACCGTGTTGCTTTATTTAATGCACTAGTTGAATCTGTGGTTTACAATTCCTTTCTAGACTTGGTTGTGACTGTATTATGATAAAAGTATTACCGACATGACATGCCAGTTCTTTTCACTCAATAATGAGATAAATGCACGTCAACCTGAAATGAGCAGTTATGAATTGGCTGAGAGAGATACAATTTGCAGCATCTGCCAGTTTGCATGGGGTAATTCTTCATCTTCTTTTCCTCTATGCTATGAACTTGGTGAAAGTTGTATACATACACTGCTTTTTTGAAAAAATAATTTCCTTGCTTTCTCTAAGCTAAGATGATAGACACTTATTTACCTGGTATTCTCGACATGACAGTGTACACTACATGTTGTGATTCAATCAAAATAAAATTTTCAATCCACAAGAAGAGGGATGAAGATCATATGGATACATGAACATCTGCTAAAGGGGATGAAGTAATCATATGGGTACATGAATGTCTGCTGATTCTTATATCAATATGTGCAGAAAGTGGCTATCAAAATCTTTGAACATTGCGAGTGACATTCTTCTTGATCAGAAATGGAAAACCTGCTTTTCTTCATTCATTCTTATCTGTTCATCCCGAAACTAAGAACTTGTCTCTCCCTGCTTCTTTCCATCTCCATATTTTCAACTCAACTTTTTAAGGGTTGACTCGTCCAGCTAATTTCAGCTGATTTTAAATAAATGAATTTTTTCATGGGTTTCGTGAGTGCTACTAAGCCAGTTGATAAACACGGGGATGTGGGCTTTTTCTTGATTAATCATACTTGTTAGTCATGTCTCTTGTTATTCTCAGGGATTACTAGTTGCAAATTACCCATGGGATGGCACCGAGGACAACATGCAATTATGGTTATTGAACAGATTGCTGTACCTCTTCATGTTTTGTTATAAATCCTTTAATTCCTCTGTAAATGTTTCCATGTTATCCCTTTGGAAATTGTTAGACTATGCCATGCTGATTCAAACCCAATCTGCTTATTTCAGCATTGTTGCCCAACTTTTTTTTTTTTAATTTGGCCATTGATCATCGATCTCTTAGATGGGTATATTGATTCACATTTCTTATTATATAGTTCAGGTTTCCATCTTAAAAAATGATATTTGTATCTTTGGCAGCATCACCATGATGTGGTTCCTAAACAAATCTTTCCTTTCAATAGTTTTCTTGTGGCTATATATCAGGCTTGGTGAATGTAGTTTAGTTTCTACCAGTATATAATTCCTTAAAAGATGCCACAAGTGATTTCACTAAGTGGATTTCTTGTTTTATCTTTTGTGATTTTGTCCCCCTAAATGCTCTTACTAACACCGAGGATGCTGTAATTAAGTTGCCTAATTTTTTATGCCCTGCTTAGGATTTCCTTTCTGTTCTCTTGCACACATAGCTTTATCTTGTTATGTGAACCCAATTTCTGGAGAAATTACTATGCATGCCCTGATGATGATACGTTCCGGTTCATGGCAAGTATATATAGTCAGTCGTTCTCACCATAAAATTCTCTGAGTGAGGAATTCTTTGGAGGAATAACAAATGGAGCATCTTGTTATGGCAAACTCAGAACTATTTCTCATGCACAAGAAGTGCACTGTTGTAAACATTCAAGGCTGTCAAAATTTGCACGTATTTAATTTTTGCTTTTCTTCTGTTGTCTTTCCTTTATGTGTTTCTCAGCGACATTTTTAACCAAAACTTGCTGTAGGTACCCAATATATGGTGGAATGCAAGATTGGAATTATATACATGCTGGGTGTTTCGAATTGATTTTGGAGATTAGTGACAACAAATGGCCTGATGCAAGCGAGTTCAGATTTTTTTTTCCAGACTGTATTTGCGTTAATTGTCAGTAAATCACCCCTTTCCTTCATTCTTTCTATCCTACAGTCTTCCAATTGCTTAATATGTCTTGCCATGTACCTGAGCAGCTTCCTACTCTATGGGAGTACAGCAAAATGAGTTTACTAAACATTGCAGCCTTGTGAAGGTAGGCCGCAGTGTTGCAATTAATTTGTTTATCATGTATTCATGTATCAGTTTTATTCCACTTTTTGTAACATCTATAATACGAATCGTCATAAATGATTTTCATGTTGAAATCACATGCAGTCATGCATATGAGGGTTTTTAAAAGTTTTTTTACTTGAAATATGTAGTCACTTTCAATTTAGTAACCAAACCAGCGGGCGAGTCCTTTAAGGAAATGTTCCTCCATTGCTTTGAAACTCGGTGCTTTGACTTGATGCTTCCCATGTAACATATGCCTTAGCAGTTTAACTTCAATTGACAGGTTAAAGCTGGCAGAGGGTTTGCTGATTACCATCGGCTCCTTGCCCCCGGAGAGAGATATGAAGGTATGTCATATGTTGATATGTTAAGATCAGGATCAAACTCCTAGCTATTTGGGTAAGACATCAAATCTCTTAAAAGTTCAAAGTGATCAAATAGTTGAAATTTTCAAAACTTGCCAGTAAGAAAAATTAATGAATATTGTAATGTTAGAAGTGAATCCGTTCCTTGCGTGGCAAGACAACAATGCCGAGCCAAATATCAACCAGAACATTACTCCATCCAAAAGTAAAAACTTAATCGAATTAATCTCATGAATCTTAAATCTTATTCTAAACCAGGCAATCTTCATCGCATAATCCCAACAATTTTACATATAACCTTTGATTTAGTTATTAGTTATATTAGTTGAATATATTAACATTTGTTGGTTCAAAATTCAATATGATCTTGAAATATTATATGTTTGATTTACTGGATAGTTTAAGAGTACTGTTCTGTTCCTGCTTGGAACTCTGATATCAACGGGACAACTGTGTCTGTATGGCCAGTGCGCCTGGATACAAACCAAAGACCACACATATTTCTCTGGAAGAAGCAGCCCCATGGATCTGGACTTATTCTGGATCCAGAGGTCACAACCAAGGGGAATCTACGAAGTATTAATGATTGTAGCTGTGAAAGCAAGTGCGGCTTTCAGTTCATGTGTACCTTAACATCAAAAAGATAAATGTAGATTCATTATCTGCAAATCTCCTGTCAAACATATAATATTGATGATGCAGAATTCACTAGGGGGCCTAGAAACAGAAAATGCAAGTAGACAAACCTCCCCAAACAGGACCCAGCGAGTTATAAAGATACGTCAAGCATCAATTCTCCTAAACAACAACAGAAACATATGGCAAATCGACATTATTACAAATACACGAAGCAGTGTTCTGCAGTCTCAGCATTACCAGAAGCAGCCAACCTGTGGCATGCGAATTCAAGCCACCTACGTAGACTTTCATGAATAGGACGCGTCAATAGACATGACGTCTCCTTTCTAGCTAACGATACACAAAAGTCAAAACAGGTAAACAGAAATTACCTCAATGACTATCAATAAATCATAAAAAAATAGAGGCACAACCAGTAATTGATGAGCGTGCACAGTTATACACAAGGTCAATAAACATGACCGTCGTAGCTATGATGTGGGCCACATCCTTCACATGGTTCTAGGACCTTCTTCTCTTGCGACTAACCTGTTTAATTTGTCGAGCAGTAAATCGAAATCATCTTGGCTTTTGATGAGGCTGAGGCGCACATAGCGATCTTCTGCGAAGAAAATACTGCCTTCACGGCCAGTGATATTGGCAGCTTGCAGGACTGCATAACAGTGTTGATCTTCTTGCTTCTCACACTTCAACCACCCGTAAGCTGCAATGCATAATGTATTTGAATTGGTTAACAAGATGTGATGTACATGGAGGTAACTGTTGCTATTTAAAATATTTTTTAATTTAAAAATATATTAATATAATAATTTTTTATTTTTAAAAAGTTGTTTTTATATTAATACATAAAATCAATCTAAAAACATTAAAACAATATTGATTTTAAATAAAAAAATCAAAATTTTTAATAGTATGACCTGAACCGTATTTCCAAACACATTCAAAATAGAGCGTGAATACCCTATACTCAAAAACATCTCGTTTATTCGGCTGAGAGTTACCTGGTGAAGCTCCCCTGATTTGCCGGAAGTAGGTGCAGTACTTGGGCGTGATTTTTTGCAGAGAGAAGCGTTTAGACGTTGAAATGACCTTGTTCAAATTTTCCCAGCGTTTCCTCATTGTCTCGTGTCCAAATTCAAATATCTCCCTCCCTCCCGTTGCAAGAACTACTTTTAGAAGTTTTAAAGCTCTCAACTGACTATCCCTAGAAACTCCCATGGTATTTAAGGTTAGGTAGGTTAATATTCTCTGGTAGATGTCCTTGTCCTTGATGATTGCCCACCTGTATAAAACAAATAACAGACACGCTGCTACCATAAGGAACTGGCAATAGTAATGGCATTACAATATTTCACAGAGAGACAAGTGATATTCACACATGTTTCCAGGAACAACTTCAGAGAGACAAGCTACCAAACTAAATGAGGAAAGCATGATCTTGGGAATGTTTAACAACAAAAGGGTGATGCGTTCCATAGAAGTAGTTTAAACTGAACTAAAAAATAACAGGGTGCGTATATACTGTTGGGCACAAGAGTGTAATATCTTTGTTGTTACCCGAATCTAGATCCAGCATGACCAGTAAGCTTAGAAAGAGTGAATATCATCACATCACCATCTGCCGGAGCTGGAATTGCTGTAAAATGGGGCCAATAATACGCATGGTCATAGATTTCTTTGACATTTGGGCCATGGAGGACAGCCGTATTCAGCTGCCCATCAGGATTGTTTGG
Organism: Populus euphratica; assembly: GCF_000495115.2. Classification (NCBI taxonomy): domain Eukaryota; kingdom Viridiplantae; phylum Streptophyta; class Magnoliopsida; order Malpighiales; family Salicaceae; genus Populus; species Populus euphratica. The sequence continues at coordinate 690,649 of NW_011499958.1, forward strand.
TGAAGTTACAAACTCGATTATTTCTGTATCAGTGTCTGAATTGTTCTTCCAAAAGGATGTATCCCCTTGAAAATGGAAATCTACTGATTGAAAAAAGTCTGTTTGCTTTTCATAAATCTGCAAGGTTTTAGTAGCAACATCAGAATCATCACCGGTATCAATGAAGCATCTAGAATGTCCACCAAGAAATTAACGAAAATCAAGAATCTGAGTGGTGCAAACCGGATAAAAAGGGATTGAAGCCACCACCCTGGCAGGCGACGAGGAGTTATCTGGAGATAAAGCATAAACCACAGCACTAAGTAGTTGGGTTGAGCCGGCACCAAATACAACATATCTTCCTTCCGTGGCTGCATTTCCTACAATATCATGTAGTTTGCGGATGTGTCTCTCGAGCTCTATAGAGATGGTAGACCGATCAGCATACGAGTAGCTCATCCGGTGCCACCCTGCTACTAGAAGTGCACTGCTGGCTGCATGCTGCATCCAGAAGGGCTCCAAGAATAAAGGATCCCCACTGCATTAACAGAGATGATATAAATGATGGTATTGTTACTTCGATCAAGAAAAAACTAAGTAATGCTAGTGATTGTCAGTTATATATTTTGATCAAGTAGTACTCACGGTGGCATTATATTATTTCTCAGGAAGATTTCTGATGTGTATTAGCTGCTAACTATTTAATTTTATTAACTGTAAGTGCATAGAATTGTCACCAAAACGTTTCATAACCAAGCAGCGATTATAAGAGGAAACTTTTTTAAGCCTTCAAATTTCGTTTCTCTGTTGCTATGGAGCCTGCAGAGAGAACTGGCAGATTATGGTTCATTGAAAACATCTTCTTGATAAATTCTAGGTGAAACAGAGTCTCTTGGCCTGAAAAATAATAATTCTCCAGGGGATTTCAGCTCTCAAACATACCATCAATGTTTATATCTTCAAGAACCCCCTTTCCCAATATATCCCAAGAATAAAAAACAGCTTCACTAATATATTTACAACTTCATGTTTACAAATTTTCAGATATATATTTCCTTCTTTCATCATCTTGATGATCACCAAACAAATTTCTCACATACATGGCGGGGATGATCGGTTATTTTGTCTTAATATATTCTGAGTGATAAATGTTTGTTGGGCAAAATTGATCAACCTGACAAACGGGTCCAGCTATTTTTCTTTTCATCAGAATTTGTATATGAAGAAAATAGATTCGATACACACGAGCTATTTCTTCTTCTTGTTTCCTTTTCCTTGATGCTTTAAAACTATCGACCTTTGCTCTCTTAAACTTTTGAAGAATCAAGCAAACAACTGAAACAACAATTTCCTTACAGTTCATCATTATCTAGGTTTCTCTATAATCCTAAAAGAAAAATTTTAAAAAAAAAGTAGGAAAGAAAGAAAAACGAAACAATAAAGATAGGATGTGCGAAATCATGAAGTTAAAGTACTTAATCAGAAGTTTAAGCCCAAATCTGGTTTTATCACAACTAAGTGTCTATATTTGAAACCTATTCAGCACCAACTCCCAGAATTGACAAAGAAAAGTTTTCATTTTGGGGTGTATGTAACTGTGCGTGGCTGAGAGAGCAAGAGGAGTTAGGTACCCGTTAGCGTCTGCAGAACAATCAGGGAAGAACTGAGAACAGTCAGGGCCTCCATAGCAAGTGTTGCACTCACAAACTGGTCCTTTATTTCCATCAAGAACCAAACCATCCAAGTAGGCTCTTCCATGTCCCGAGCATGATATTGCTGCCACAGCCTCAGCTTCGGTCGCTGCCCTTTTGCTCCAACTCAGATTCCACTCACCACCCACTTTGAAAAGAAAGAAGATATTGAGAATTATAGAACAAACCAAACACAGCACAAGTTTGAAGCTCTGGGTCTTGACCATATTTGATTATACTTTTCCGACCCTAAATCATCATCGAGGAGAGTTCAGTCCTTGCTGGAGGGAAGAGAGAGAACAAACAAAATGGCCTATCCCATTGGCTGGTGAAGATTTATGTAGTGGTTGAAGGGTCCACTCCTATGCAAGATTCCAGGTTAAGATGCGAGATTCACAATAATGCATGGAATTAGTTGACTATGAAAATAAAATAAAAAAGTAATTTAATGTTTTACGGTGTTCGTACATAAAATAAAATTATATTATCCATCATTTTAGTTTTTTTTTTATTTGAAAAACAACGAAAAATATAGAAAGAAAAACTATAGAATATCTCTAAAATATGTTTTCCAAACCCAATATAGATTTAAGAAATAAAAAAATCTAGTTTTTCTTAGTTGTATTAGGAGAGAAATATTATATTTGACATGAGTTTTGAATTTTTCTTTCCTTGATTCTAATTTTTCAAAGAATCACAATGTTACTTTGTTTTTAAGCAAGTTCATCTTCTCATCATGGTATTGTTTTTCCACGTTCGTCATAATTTTAAATTAAATTATTCTCAGATCTAAATCTCAATCTGGATTTGCGTACCACATATTGAATATCCCTCCGAGCTCATTGACATCATGGTGTGTGTCATCAATGGCATACTTGTTATCATCGTCTAAGATTTCCCTTTCAATATCCTGGACAAGGGCAGGAATTTAACTCGCTGAAATTACCAATTTCTGCATTTGACGGCTACATGCCAACGCCATGGATATTCTAGGCCAATTGGTCGCCCCTCATCAAAAAAGAACAAAAAATAAAATAAAAAGATATTTAAGTTTAAAACCATCATGGAACGAAACCTTTCGTTATTACAAATTCATAGGTACCAAAACCTTGCGCCATTTCATAACCACAATTAAAAGATATTTAAGTTGGGATTTTTATATTTAAAAAAATTTCAAATTGAATTTCATGCTGACTTATTGTTTAAAAAAGGTTTATGATATTAAAATTGTTTAGAAGTGTTTTTGGATAAAAATTTGTGTTAGTTTATATTTACAAATAGCTAGGCCTCGAGGATATAATTTATTTTTTTTTGGTTTTTTCCATGAGATTTTTCTTCAACTTCTTATAGTTTTTTTTTTAAAATACTATAAGTGTATTTAATTTCTTTTTAAAGAGTATACGAGTCATGTCATTTTTTTTTCATTTTAAGTTATTGTGTATTTTCCAAAGAAAAAATATTGCTATTAAAAATTAAAAAAAATATGCATGATGCAGTGATAAAGAAATTACAGTAAAAAGAATATCAAAACCACACAACAAACATAACATGGTCAGTGGTTTGGCAGCCAACCGGAAAAAAACAAATATTTATATCGTCTTACCTGCACTATATTTTATTTTCCCATGCTTTCCAATATGATATTAAATTAAATAATCAGAATTTTATATTCTTAAATTTGAATTTATATGTCGTATATTGAATATTTCATGGCTGAAATTTTCAATTTCTTCATTTGAGGGCTCCATGCCGGCGCCAACCACTCCATATCCCTCGACAATGGAAACGGGCGCTCCCATCGTCCAAAAATATCACAGGAAAAAAATTAGATAAGTAAAAACAAACATATTTAACATGTAAAAACATGGTAATTATATAATTATTATAAAAAACTAGTATGAATACTGAAAAAATTATAAACTTGTAAAAAAACATATAGGAAATAATAAGTATTGAAATTAGACTTAAATAAAACTAGTTTAAAATATTTATTTAACGAGTTTCTTTAAAAATATACAATCTAAAATTTTATCGTTAAGTATTAATTTTTTATTCTTGAAGTTCATTACTTTTTATTTGGTGCAAAAAGTCCCTCTTCAGAAAGTCTTCCAGTATTCCACCAACTTAATCTTATTTAATTGCAATCCTAAATAAGCTTTAACAAACTTAAATAAATTATACCAAATATCTATCCACAAAGACCTAATCTAAACTTTAGAGTAGAAATAAAGATTAGAAGAACAAGTCTTAAAAAAATCATTAACAAATAAAGAAAATAACTTGAGAAATTCCATTAATCCCTTTCCACTCATCCAAACACCTACTTGTAAAACTAGAAAACCAAAACATTAATACAAACTTTCTATATCCAACCATTGCAATTGCCAAACGATAGTTATTACTAAAAAAAAATTTTAATAGTAAAAATCAAAATATTTAATTAAAACATAATGTTATCAAGGAATTGTTAAGAAATGAAATTATTTCAATTAATTGATTATATGAAGTTATAAATGAATTTGGATGATTATGACTAAACCACTTATAGAAAGATGGTATTAGAAATATCTGAGAGGAATGAGACTAATACCTAATGAGAAATCAATATAATAGTAACCTAACCTATTTGATTGGAGATTCCATGAATTAGATTAATGTGGATAATAACAAAATCATTTGTGATCATGTAGCACTATAAAATAAATTCTTTTCTACAATGCGAGAATAATGCTAGTATGTAATTAAATGGAGGATGAACTAAAAAGTTCTTGATGAGTTCCATATTCATTATGGATAATGTTTAAATTGTAATGAATACTTGATGAAATCACTTATATGAGTGTGAAGTGGGCCCGCTCCTATAGATACTAGCAAAATCTCTAGAGCACTTATGAATAACTAGGAGCACGCATGACATATTATGCAAAACTAAGTCAAATAACAAGAAATTATAGGGATATAATATGAGTGGTGAGATACCTAACTTCCAATAATAATTTTTGGTTCATAGAAATTAAAAAATTTCACCAATAATTCTGTAAGCTAAATCTCATTTTTTCTATGATTTGATTTATAGTTTAAAAGATACCAGGTTAGATTCCAGAAATCATTTGAAATGTGCAGGAAATTATTGTAAATAATATACTTTAATATTATTTAAGAAGTTATTTCAAAAGATTTTTACCCTATATTGAAAATGCAATATCTTCTAAATGTATTACACACAATAGATAGAAATCCAACAAATATATTTTTATTCCAGAAATCATTTGAAATGTGCAGGAAATTATTGTAAATAATATACTTTAATATTATTTAAGAAGTTATTTCAAAAGATTTTTACCCTATATTGAAAATGCAATATCTTCTAAATTTTAAGCTGAAGTATTTAAATTTAATAGACTTCCAATCTTATAATGAAAAAAAAATATTTTCTAGTGTTTATATAGTGAATTATGATATGAGCTAGCAATCAACTAGAAAGTGTGGTATGTTCGTGCGTATAAGATTGAGTTGAGTAAGAGAAAAACCTCTATTTTCCTTTTGTGTGTGAAGCAATATCTATATTTTTTGAACCTTTTGTTTCCAATAATAATTTATTTTTTAACCTTTAAATTGAAATCAAAATTCTTGAAGCTCATTCAATTTATTTTCCTAACAACTATATATTTTTTTCAAGAGCTATTTATTTTCTCTAACAACTATATTTTAAAGGCTAGTTGCACTCTTTAATTTTATTTTGATTCGCTATTTAATTTCTTCATGGGTGATATAAATTCTATGCCTATATATAAACACATGCACTTTTTTAAAAGGAATATATAATTTATTTTAGATGGTTGGACTTTTTTTACTTTGCTTTGCTTTATTGTTTTTACTTCCCTTAATTTTAAAGGAGGAACCTGTTGAATCCTATGTGATAGCTTTTTATAAAGGAAATATCCTTAAAGACAATATTAGTACCATGCCATAGGTTTTCTATTTGTTGTCTCTATTTTGTTTTTGTTCTTTATTGTTTCTCTATCAACAATCTTAAAGATACTATCATAGATAAAAATACTGACTCCTATCATCACCATTGTTATTGTAGACAACATTGTTGTCCACGATACTATTACTAATGATAGTTTTGTTGTTGTTATGACCACTATTGTTTCTTTAAGCTGTTTTGTTAGCTAAGTATTTCCTAAATATTTCAAAAATTAAGGTGTTTGTTGCAGAAAACTTCAGAAGATATCAAATGTTTAATTATAACTTGTGAGTAAAAACACTCTAGATTTATATAATTTTTTTTATATTGATCGTTGATTGAGCTTGATGATTTGTTTCATATTGTTTTATATTAGATTATCATAATAAAAAAATCTTTGATATTAGGTTGATTCTTGATTTAATAAAAAATAATTATATTTTATTATTTGTGAAAAATTAAAAATAAAGAGAGCAAAATTAAAAGTTTGGCAAAATGGCACCCTTTAAAAAAAAATGGTGTGGGCTTTTTTGAAAATTTAGGCTTAGGATTTTGTTAAAAAAAAAATCCTTTTAATTTAAATACTATACAATTTAGCTCAACACTTTAGCTCAAAACTTTATTGATATGTAAACTAGACTACGTCGAGTCTACAAATTATACTTTCTAATTTCTTAAGTGATTTTTTAAATATTTAACGAGACATATTATGAATATTTAAACTTTTTTTATTTATATCAATTGAGTATATAACTTCAATCTTTCTTATTGTTATTTCAATTAAGTACTTCGTTCAATCCTTCATTTTTTAAGGTAGGTTATTTTGGTTTAAAAACCCTCCAAAACATGATTATATCTAATAAATACAAGCATTTTAAATTAAATTGAAACTTAATTTAACACACGATTCTCCAGCAACCAGTTATTTCAAATCTGTGCTCGTTAATCATGTTAAATCGGTAAGAAATAATATTTTCTTGAACGTTTTTATGATTTAAACATTTACATACGAAGACCAAGAAAAAGAAACACGTGTAAAAAGCCCCTCGACCCAGAAGCTTCGAGCACCATTTTAAAAGCATTTTAAAAGAACAGATGGAAGGACGATGGAAACCTTTCAACGGACTAGTGGAGCTGACTGAAGGAGATGCGACTGTGGACGATGGAGACCTTTCAATGGTACTCTCTGGTCAAAAGACAACGCTCGTAGTTTCAGTGGGGCGAAATAATGCATATGTGTGTGTGTGTGTAAATAGAGAGAGGGAGAGAGGGGGAGAGAGAGAGGGTTTTTGGAATAGAGGGGTGTTTGGTTTTTTTGATAGGACCAATATAGAAAACATTTGTTTTTTACTTTTATGAGGTGAGGTTTTTATTTTAAAAAATTGAACATTTAAACATCTCTAAACCAAAACAACACTGAATCAGATTATTTATTAAGACGTTACTTACTATGTTTCCACTAGAGAAGATTTTGAATTTTGAACGATGAGAAAAAGAAGGGATCTTAACGTCATCTTGAAGATGTGGATGACGATCCACATTGTTCGTGTTCAATCATTTTTTCAAATGGCTAGGCCTTGAGGATAGCCCTGATCGATGGACTCAACTCATGCCCGTTCTATTTTCAGTGGTCCAACACCCCGCAGCAAATGGTGGAGAAGGAAGACATATGTAATCTGCTGCTACCTGCTATTTCATTAAAATTTACTTCCGAAATTTCGAAATATTCTCATCCTATCATTACTTCTAATTTATTGCAAGACATCTAATGTACGCATACTAGTATTTTGAAACCTTGTAACTCAAGGTGTTAAAATAATTAGGTGGCATGGAGTTGTTGGGTAATCAAGCTTACCCGAGTTCGGAACATAACACTAACAAATAATCAGGTTCAATGATAGATTTTCACACAAAGTCGAGGTTTATATGCAGCAGCAGCAATTTACATTCAATTCTTAATCATTTCTGCTTAAGAGTTCAGACAAGGCAGCTTCCGATCGTTGTAAAATAGAGTTAAGATACACTAGTAAATTGAATTTTCAGTCTTTAGACGAGGCGTGGATTTATTACTACCCCTTCCATTTTAATAGAATATCGAATAAAATCTTGGAAAGAAAGGAACATCAAATAAGAAAATTATATCCTCAAAGGAAAGGGATGAGAAGGCGGCAGCAACCGCAGCTCTAAACAGCTAATACATCAGTCAAAACAAGCCAAGGCCAAAAATAATTTATTTAAGTACTAAAGCAGCAGTGCGAAAACCAGAAATTCAGAGTTAAGTGAACTTAAGCTTCAGAAAATGCTTCATTACCATCAAAAGCACCATCTATAGCAATCTCAGGATCCTTCAGATCTGTCTTTGCCTAAAGAAAAATAAAACAAAACAGTCATTAGTGCTTAAGGTTCATTAGTTTCCTCTTAACATGATGTAGAGAAAAGATTTAGATCCATAATACCTAGGGAACAGAATTATCAAAAAGATATGCAAATAAAACTAAATTATGGAATTTTGAGGGTCTCTAGCTCTAGTAAGGAAAATAAATACTACCGCTAGCTTATGTCCCATTAGCATTTGCTCATGGATGCAAAACTGAATTGCGTCAAATGGCAAGTCTCACGATAAAAAGGATCCATATCCCTGGAAGTTTAAAATAAACAACTAAGTTCATGAAATATACTTTCACATGCATAATCACAAGAGGTTGATTAGGTGGCTTAAAAAAAATGATTATTGTTAGAATTAACTCTACACACCATCATAACCTTGTCTCATGAATGCGCCTGTGATATTCTCCACAGAAATTATGAAGCTTATGCCCAAAACTGAATCTTGCAGTGCTTAATCAAAATCTTAAGATCTGAAGCGTTGCGCACCGCGTAGAGACCTTGAAAACCCTCCTTAGTGACAATAAGATGAACAGCATCAGGGGCTGAAGCAAATTGCCCGGTTTGCATCCTTTTCTTAACAACCTGACATTTTTCACGGAGAGTAGACCTGATAAGAACCAAGAAAGGATGGAGAGCAAAGAAGCAGAATTAATTACCTCTGCCGGCACATGAATAAAACAAGAAGCAGCACCCTCAAAGGCACCCTAGTCTGAACGAAGGGATATTGGGAGACGTAGTGCAAACCATGTTTCAAAAAACTTTACTGTTTGTGACATAATTTTTTTTATAATACTATTGAATTAATTTCAGTGATATGATAAATGAGCTATTCAATATAAATTAACTAATTAACTTATTTATTTAAAATATATTATTTTTTTAAATTATTTTATTGTTATCATCTTCAATTACTTGGACATGACTTTTAGGTTTTATTTTGATATTGAATAAATAATCAACTTTATTATAATCCTTTCTAAAAAAAAAATTGTATATATAATATGCTAGTTGGTATTGTTTAAAAAAAAACATTGTTGAAGAAAATTAATAAAATATAATTGATATTTATTAAATTACTTATAATTTCTTCAATTACAATTAGGCTGCCAAATCAAATATAATTTTATCAAGTAATAAATAAAATTCATTTCTCTAAGTCCAAAACCAACCCTAAAATATATATCATACATATAAATTTGTTTATTTTGTGAGGTGAAGTTTGACAATAAATAAAATCAAGATAAAAAAATTAACATAACTGATAGATGTTGGTCGATACCGACAGGTTGAGTGACTAGATTTGGGAGTGGTTGAATTTGCTACTTAATTAGGAAAGAGGGGTTGCTGTTTTGAAAAAGAAGGAAGAAGAAAACACAATCAGGAGAAAAGAAACTATCAAGTTTTAATTTATTTAAAATTATAGATAGAATTTTTATTAGCAATTTTTTCAAGTGTTGTTGGCATGTTAAATTGTCAATAAAAATTTTATTAAATTTTTTATTGCATCACCATTTTTGTTAGAAATTACTGATATAAATGTTTTATCACTATTTTCATTAAAAATTACAAATAGGATATTTTTTATCAGCATTTTCATTTTTTTTTCTAATTTTCTGGTGATGAACACTGTAAAAGTTTTTACTTTTCTATTTTATTTTGGGTAAACAACATGGTAGAAGTTAAGTACTTTGTTATTTACATGATCTAAGAGGATGCTTATAATTTCAAAAGAGTTCTTATTTATTTATATATTTCTGTAATTGATATGATTACATGATATGGAGGTTTGAAGAAGTCCAACATCCGTGCCAATTCTGGAGGAGAAAATTACATTAAGCAACATGCTAGCTCGCTATAAAACCCAGGGAATTAATGAATAGGGGGCGTGCGAAACTACGCATCCTGATAAGGTATATACATACGTTCGGGTTGTGCTGTATAGAAGTAAACAACTAGGATTAAACAAAGACCCGATCGGTCAATAAAAACAAGATAAATTCACTGCCTTAAAGTCCTGGGAGACTTCAAGTTTGCCTGAAATTTCTGAGAACGTGAACAGGTACAGGTAATTCAGGAAAAACATGCTAGTCCTGGGATAATCTAAGATAAATTAATGGAGACGTACATAAAAGATTAAGATGCAACATTGGATAGAAAGAAACAGTTGGGATTAAACAAAGACCCGATCGGTCAATAAATACAAGATAAATTCACTGACTTAAACTCCAGGGAGACTTCAAGTTTGCCAGAAATTTCTGAGAATGAGAACATATACAGGTAATTCATGAAAAACGTGTCAGTCCTAGGATAATCTAAGATAAATTAATGGAGAAGTACATAAAATATTAAGATGCGTTGAGTTTATAAATTTCTATGTGCAATTTACATGTTTTTTATGTTTGCGGTTCAATTTTTTTTAAAATGTTTCTGAAATTTCTTTTTATCTATAAAAATATTAAATTGGTGTTTTTTAGATATTTTTTAATAATTTAAAATGTATTAATATATATAAAAAATATTTCATACATTTTTAATTGAAGAAATATTTCTGCAAAATCAATCTGCATAGAATTACCAAACACACGTACTTCTTCATGGACAAATTATTTCACAACCCAGTTTCATACTACAACGTTTACAAGACCACTTTGGAGTTTTCTGCAGCCTCTTTGCAATAAAAGAAATCAACCCTGCTTAAGCAAATTGTCAACCCAGTTTTATACAACGTTTTACGGACCACGTGGTAGTTTTCTGCAGCCAATTTGGAATTAAAGAAATGAACGAGCAAGCACTTGTCTTTTCTTGGTTTTACGGCCAAGAGTACTATCTTTCTGATCAATGTAGATCATCCATGTCAAGATTAGAGAATTGGTGGAAATTTTTTTCTCCTTATTGGCTAGGGTTTTGGATTCTAACAGTTCTGAAAGATTATATATATATGCCCTTTTTGGTGATCAAAACAACCTCCAAACATATACGTTGTCCTTTTGTGAACATTCAATGAACAAGTACGAGTCTTTGTTAGATTCTCGTATGCGAGCCATTGTTTATTGATGATTAATTCTTATTGGCCCTTCATTTGTACACGTATATCTTTCTTTGTTATTACGGACGCAGTCCACTTAAAGCGTGTTATGCAAAGTCCCCGATCTGGTAATATTCTAGCAATTATACGACCAGTATATATAGGTGACAGATTCATGCTGCAAAGTTGCAATTAAGTCTAAGAATCAATCGAGAAAGATGACTAGGGTTCGAAGCATTACTTGTATGTTCTTCCTAATTTGTTCAATAACACTTAATGTCTTAATGATCACTTTGTTTTTTGGTGGTGGATGCGAGAAAAGATGGACAAAGTTGGCGGCTGAAGAAGCCGAAAATGTTGCATCTATTTCTTGCTCAGGCCACGGAAGGGTATTCTTAGATAGTTTAGGTGCTGGTATTGGCAAGCCCATTTGTGAATGTAATGCTTGCTTTAAAGGCTCTGATTGCGCAGAGTTTGTTCCCGATTGTGTGGTGGATGCAGATAGGTGATTCATCACTCATCAGTAATCTCTAGATCTCATGTAAATTAAATCATCTATCAAAGTTACCAAAAATATATTTTCTAACATCTTGAGGCATTGTTGGCTGCAGTGGAGATCCCATGTTCTTGGAGCCCTTCTGGCTGAAGCATGCATCTAGCAGTGCTGTTGTGGTTCCAGGATGGCATCGTATGAGCTACGAATTCAATGATTGTTCTCTCATCTCAAAAGAACTCAAGATGCACATCCGAAAACTTCATGCTACTGTAGGAAATGCTAACACAGATGGAAGATACATGATTTTTGGTGCTGGGGCGACCCAACTTCTTAATGCAGCTGTGCATTCTCTTTCCTCTCATGATTATCCATCTTCCCCTTCAAGGATTGTAGCTTCAGTCCCATACTACCCGGTGAGTTTTATCAACTATATATATATATGATGTTGTCCTTTTCTTTTAGGCCTAACTTATTAATGTTATTATTTAGTGGTGGAACCCTTTAACTTGTTCCTTTCAGTGTGATGATCTGATTTCTATATAACAATAATAATAAGTAAAATAGCTTACAATTCCTTTTTCTCTCGTGATTTGGTTTCTACAAAACATGATGGATATATAAATCAACAAGAAAATCAACTTGTTATTTGTTGACATAATATAAACTTGAAAGTGTAGCTAGATTGATTAATTATCTGGCCTTAATTAAAACAATTTATTGTATGTTTTTTTGTGCTAAATTATTTCTCAAACTTATTCAATTTTTTTTTTCTTTTTAGAAATAAACGACAAACCAAAATTATATATTACTCTCTATAAGAAAAAAACTAAGGATATTTTGATGGAAAAAATATTTATATAAAAATAATTTTTTAAATTAAAAGGACTAAAATTTTCTCTTCATCATCAAAACCTTATCAAAATTGTCTTTTTATGTAGACAATTATAACAAAACTCTGTCAAAATTTTATCTTTATGTAGATAATTATGACAATTAGCTTAACGTCAATTTTTAAAACTAAGAGACACATCCTTTTGAAAAAAGACACAATTTTATTTTAAATATACTTTCAATATACGCACAACTCTTTCATTTACATATATAACTTCAATTTCATTCAACCTAACAATTGACATGGATAAAATTTATATTTGATAGGTTTATAAAGAGCAAACACAGTTCTTCCAATCTAATAATTACAAGTTTAGTGGAGAAACTTCGATGTTGAAAGACAATATGGATTCCTTGAGCAATTATATTGAGTTTGTGACCTCACCGAACAATCCTGATGGTCAATTAAAGAAAGCAGTTCTTCAAGGACCATCAGTAACGACAATTCATGATCTTGCCTACTTTTGGCCTCATTTTACACCAATCCCAGCTCCAGCTGATGAGGACCTCATGGTATTTACAATTTCTAAGCTCACCGGCCATGCTGGCAGTAGATTCGGGTAAGCATCTATCAGAACTCCGTTGTATGTTAGTAAAATGGCAAATTGTTCTTCCACAAATACTGTTTTCCATGCCTTCCAATGTAATTAATTCGCAATGTTTTGAAGATAATTCATTTTCTTTCTTTTCCACAGGTGGGCACTGATAAAGAATGAGGCCGTGTACCAAAGAATGCTAGCATATATGAGTCTAAGTACACATGGGGTCCCTCGAGAAACTCAATTACGAGTTTTGAAGCTTCTAAAAGTAGTCCTTGAAGAAAAAGGAAGGGAAATGTTCGAGTTCGGATATGAAGCAATGAGGAGTCGGTGGAAAAAACTGGGTAAAGTCTTATCGATCTCAAAACGATTTTCTCTCCAAGATCTTGAGCATCAAAATTGTTCTTTTTCCAAGATATTCCGGGCGCCTTCTCCAGGTAATTCTCACCGGTGAACTTGTTTCATTCATGCTTCATGCAACGCTGCCATTTTACAGGACTAATTAATTTATTGCAGCATTTGCATGGCTGAAGTGCGAAAGGGAAGAAGATAAAAACTGTTTTGAAGTCCTCAAAACATCAAATATCATTGGCCGCGAAGGTAGCTTGTTTGGCGCGGAAAGCCGTTTCGTGCGTCTAAGCCTTGTCAAGAGCCAAGATGATTTCGACTTACTACTTCAACGAATGGAAACTTTAGTAGCGTTTGAAGAAAAATAAGAACTGATGTTTTGAAAAAAATGGAAGCAAAATCAATATATCAATGGCATTTGATGTTGGACGCCGTTTGGATCGATCCTGGTCGATTAATTGATCATGCAGTTACACATTTCGTAGGAACAGAAAGTCTCCCCCTTTAACCTTGGTGTAAATAAAATTGTCCACCTCTACTGTATGAAGGAAAAAAATCTAATTAAAACATGAATAAATATTTTTTATTTTATTTTATCGTTGAATATTAAGTTAACTGAAAATTATGATTTATATTTTTTTTATTAAGTTATCTTAGTATTTGATATGTTAACTCGGAAAATTATGATTTATATTTTTTTTATTGAGTTATCTTAGTATTTGATATGTTAACTCGAGTTAACTAAGTTATTTTTTGGTTTACTTTGAAATTATCATGATCTCATAATTCAAGTTATAGATATGACAAGTTAACCCAAGATGACTGGAATTATTTTTTATATTATTTTTTTAATTGAATATTTTTCAATGTCATGGTTCAATATTGTGTTGATTGAGAATTAATTGAGTTTTATAATTTATTTTGATTTGTTTTCTAGTAGATTATCTCAATGTTACAACCTAGGTCGGAGTTTGATATGTTAATAAGAACTAACTCGGATTATTTTTTTCTTTTAATTTTATCATTTAACGTTGAGTTTAATTGAGAATTAAACTTTATAATTTATATTTCAATTTATTTTTTAATAGATTATCATGATCTCATGAATATGGTTACGAGTCTGATAAGTTGACTCAGGTTGATATAATATATTGTTTTTTTAATATTTTTAGTGAAATTATATTTTTACCATTCATCCAAATTATTTTTTAATATACCTGATTGAGTCATATCAGAGCATTTCCCACATGATTTAAACAATTTGTTTTTCTAGAAAACACCTAGCAATGCTTAAAAATGTTTTTCAAAGTTTAAATTTTTATCATCAAACCCGAAACATAGTGCCGGCAATAATACAGTAACTTCCATAAACTGAGACGAAGGATTACCTCATTAATTTCCCTCAAGTTTTGAAGGAATGGTGCCTTTAACGATGGTTGTTGCCAGGCACTCAACGATGACAGTTCTTCCGACTCCAGGATCACACCTATAAGATACGCTCCATCTGTTTTTGCCGTCCTCCAACTTGCTCCAACTTGTCCTGTAAAATGCCATTTAAACAAAACAAGTTCAGTGTATAATGGTAGCTAGTTCATGATCAGTCATCATTGATTCCACAATAACATGCGAGGATGAGAAATCGGATTTACCTCTTGTTAGCATATCTACCTTCAAAGGTTGCGTCTCTCGAGCTTCTTCATTGTAAATTTAAAATAAGATTATAAAATGATCTTTAAAAAAAAAATAGTGTAAAAATACCCTTTAAAAAAAATTGGTGTACCAAAACAAAAGATTAAAATTAAGTTCATATATATATTCGATTAATGAAAAATGAGAGTTGGTATACCAACTCATAATTTTCCTTTAGTAAGTGTCAACAAAAACGAAGCAATTAGCTGAGTTTGGAGGTAAGAATTTAATTAATTAGAAGTTTCGAAAACATTAGTGTACTTAAACAAAAAGAGTAGCTAAAATTCATATAATAATTAATTGACAAATGATATAAGATCAGAGTATTAATTAATATATAGTGCAATCATCCGGCTACAAAAGGAATGCTAAAAAGTCAACACAATTGGTGGAAATATTGAAGTCGACTCCCTGTAGCGATGACAGCTGATGCAAATGGATAAGCACGATCGATGGATGCCCTAATTACTTAAATGTTCTTTAATTATTGGCCTTTGCCTTGCGTTGATCGAATAAAATTGATTTTTTAAAGTGAATTTTGTTTAACAATAATATTCGCGGAACGATGGAGATGCGAAAGTGGACGATGGAGACCTTTCAATGGTGCTCTGTGGTCAGAAAAAGGAACACTTTTAGTTGCAGTGGGGGGCACCTTGGCATGGTGGTAGGGCTTAGGGCTCATAGAACCATTGTAAGTGCCTCTATAATCTAACCAAAGTTCGTATTCTCTTCTACACTCTACCATACAAAGAGGAATAACACAAGCATACTTCTAACCAATACGATTTAAATCTAATATTTAATTGACTAGTATTGAAGGAAGGGCACGAGTAGAAAAAAAATAGCTGTTACCTTGCTTGTTGAGTGTATAAATGCTACAAGATTATTTTTATGGAAAATTTTACTAGTTTCATTTTATTAATTATTTTTTAAAGTTTTATTTGAAAAAAAAAGAGACAAATATAGGTAGGAAATAGAGAATAAAACTCAAGATTTGCTAAGATTAATAAGAATATCTCTACTTAGAATTTTTATTTTCTACTTTTATCTAACTATTTTTTTTAAATATACTAAAAAAATTAATTACTATATATCACTATAAAATATATATATATATTAACTTATTCATTTCCCATCTTCACATAAACAAAGGTCAAATCCCTTCAGTGCTTTCATCTCCCTTGTTTCCATTTCATGCCTCCTCTTTGCTATTGAGCACTAACGTAAGACATCATCTCCTCCACGATTCATTTCACCCATTTTAAAAGCACGTTGGATGGATTTTATTTATTTATTTTGCCAACAACACGTATTTTTTCTGACAATGTCTAAACTGAAAATATGCATACTCGATCTTATCTAACCATGGACAATAAACAATCTCAACACACAAAAATAAAATGCATTTTAAAAGTTCTACATAGTTTTTTAATACAGTTTTCCAAATAAAAAAAATGAACAGTACGATTTTTTTTATATACAAGTACTTTTTAGTATTGTAAAAAATTAAAATTATTATTTTTTATATTTTTATATTTCATTAGTATCATAAATTTATTTTTTATTAAGAATATAGTATTTTTTCTGAGTTAACAATATAAATTTTTTATAATAATTTTTAACTTGAATGTAATAAAATCAACATTCTACAATTAAATTATCATAAATAAAAAATATTAAGAGGATTATTATAAATTATGAATTTCTATGAAAAATAGTTTTAATTTTAATGTATATTTTATTTTTTCAATGAAAAACATATTTTTTTAAAAAATAAACATGTTATCCAATTTTTCATTTATAAAAAAATACAAAAAAAAAAGCTATTTTCTATTACTAAATATATCCCAGAATCGGGGAAAACAACCCTTTAATCATCTCGAACGGGCTCATCATTGACAAAGACAAATCAACACGTGTCATATTGTCAATCGGCAAATACGTTGACTTTTGATATCGTTCCAGGACCGTCACCGTCCTTTTCTGCCGTACCTCACCATTAAACAAGGTCTCTGCGTTGCAGTTAAAATCCGCAACAGAAGATTCAGTTCAGTTATACCACGTGTCAGATCATGATTCGCTTGTTTCATGGACCCAATCTCCGTGTGTGACTACCACAGAGAATCTCACACGCAATGCATTCGGATTCTACGCGCGACTTTCATTAAGTATTAGCAGAAAAAATAAAGGTAATGTGTGTTATACATATTGATATGCAAATACATTAATGATTATAATAATCCAATATTTAATTAGTGGGTATTCCTTTATTTGCGCTATAAATTCTTAGTTTCAACGATCTTCGGATTGCATTCCATCTCTTGCTACTTTCCTGGACCTCATCTCTGTTTCTTGGGATCTCTTTTTCTACTTCACTGATCAGTTCTTTTGTGTTTCTTGAAGGTGTTGTTTAGATTCTTGTTTTTGGTTTTATTGATTTGTTTTGGACTGCGATTATCTGAAAGTTGAAAAGACTGGAGTTGATTCCAATTATCAATCTTTCTTGCAGGTTAAACTTCGTAGCTTTTTGCCACAAAGATGGTGATGAAAACAAATGGATTCATCAAAGGAGGTTTCCCAGATGAACTAAAGAGAGTCCTTCGATCAGTAGGATCTGAGTGGGGAGATGTAGTAGATGACATGGAAGCATTGCAGGTGGTGCCTTTGAAGGGGGCTATGACTAATGAGGTTTTCCGGATCATCTGGCCTACAAAGTGTGGTAATCTTAATCGAAATATATTGGTTCGGATTTATGGTGAAGGCGTTGAAGCTTTTTTCAACAGGGATAATGAGATCAGGACTTTTGAGTGCATGTCGAAGCATGGACAAGGCCCTAGGCTTCTTGGCCGGTTTGCTGATGGAAGGGTTGAAGAGTTTATTCATGCTAGAGTGAGTGAAAATGAACTTCTTCCTTAAATTAATGGTGATTTTGAAGTTCAATTATTATATTTTATTACCAGTTGGCATGTATAAATTATTGCCTTCATCATTATACGTTTCTTTCTTTCGTTTGCTGAAGTATACTTCTGCTTCACATAAGTTTGTTGAACAACATTTCTGCTCCTGGAGGTTCTAAAGGTGCCCTTTGAACTAAACGAAAGGACACAAATGGAGTTTCAGAGCACTGTTCCGTAGGATATTGACCTTCTTTCTCAAAAGTCGATCACCAGTAAAGCTGTTGAATTAGTCATTAGAGGTTAAAACAAGGCTCTTATGTACCGTACTGTAGTCTCATAGTGTTTTTCAACTTCCATGAATTTTGGGATTTTCCCATATCTACTTGTATTTTCTTTGCAGCAAACATTTCATATTTCCAGTATGGGATCAGAGTCAAATGAATATTGTTGCCAAAGTAAAAGTTGTAGCATGATTGGATTTGGGACCAATTGCAATGTGTTCTCGGGATTAATAGAAACAAGCTCCGTCATTTGACTAGCAAATTGACACCAAGAATTGTAAAGAGCTTATCTTTAGCCCGAATTCCACGTATTATCGTAAATTATCTGCTCAACTGATAGAAATTTTTTAACCTGCTCGTGATTCTGTTAGTTTTTAGAATTTAGTTGAACCATGGCTTGGAATCTTGTGTTGGTCTTCTTAGATTAGATTTCAGCTCTTAGAGCTTCTAAATTGTGTCTTCATAGTAGACTAAATAGTGAAGTCCAATCAAGAATTATTAGGAAACCAGTGCTCAAATAGACACTTGTAATTCTTGTTATGCATCAACTGATATTCTTTCTATTTTCCTCTTTTTCCTGGTTGGATGTCCAGACACTATCAGCTGCTGATCTTCGTGACCATGAAATATCTGCTCTGGTGGCTGCGAAGATGAGAGAGTTCCACAATCTTGAGATGCCCGGTCCCAGGACTGTACTCCTCTGGAACAGGATGAGGTATTGATATGTGATAAGGAGTTAAAGTATTTTCTTTTATCAGTGAATGTATCTGATGCCTTTCTTCTGGAATTCCCTAGGGGCTGGCTGGTTCAGGCTAAAAGCATGTGTTCAGCCAAAGATGTGAAAGAATTTTGTTTGGATAGTCTAGAAAATGAGATCAATATGCTAGAGAAGGAGCTGTCGCACGACTATCTAGATATCGGGTTTTGTCACAATGACTTACAGTATGGTAACATAATGCTTGACGAAGAGACAAGATCAATAACCTTAATCGTAAGTTTCCTTGTTCTGTGAAATGAATTATGTAAGTTTATACAGTATCATTGCTTTTGGAGTTAAATGGCATAACATATCCAAATTCCAAGAAAACGTACAGTAACATCTGGTTTAGTTTGAAACTTTTTTTGGAAGAATTTGCAAACGACATGTGCATGGTGACAGTGCATTTTACTGTTAACTAATTGCAGCAGAAGTTGTCAACTACACAAATCATATAAAAGGGAAAAAAAGAAAAAGAAAAATAAGAAGTGGACAGATCTGCCTTTTCCTGGGGTATTACTCCTCTTCCATTCAAGTGATACCTGATGATATTTACTAGGCCGTCCGTTCTCCATTTTCATGACTGAATTATTCTATTTTATCATACAGTTTTCCCGTCGCTTTTCAAGTTATATACTTGGAAAAAGTAGCCATCCGATCCTTGATTAAAAATGTACTTCATGATTTATTTAGGATTTTCAATTGCCAGGCTTCTATGAACAGTTCTTGAAAGTGCTCTGTTCCTGCCTTTTTATACTTGCTTTCTGTCAATACCTTGAAGCATTACTGCTAAGCTATTTGGTGTATGCCTTGTTGTTAGGTTGACTCAGTATGATGATTATTGAAATGCAATTCCTTTTCTTATAAATTGCTCATTCTCTTATAGGATTTTGAGTATGCAAGTTTCAATCCTGTTGCATATGACATTGCAAATCACTTCTGCGAAATGGTAGCAAATTATCATTCCGAGACGCCACATATTTTGGACTACAGTAAATACCCAGGTGTGCAACTTGTCATATTTTCTTTTCTTGTATTCTGCTGTCTTCTAAATTTTATCTGTTTTTTATTCTTGTGGATACGTGGATGTTTGAAAATACAGTGACGGTTATTTTTTATTTAAAAATATAATAAAATAATATTTTTAAAAATTATTTTTTATATCAACATGTAAAAACTATTAAAAAATATAAAGAAAAACAATTTTAAAGAAAAAAAATTAATTTTATGTGAAATGTTGTTTGGGGCCGTGTTTTTTCCCAAACAGCACCTTAGTATATTGTGATCCATGCCATACTCTATCCTCCCAACTAATTAGTTTGCGTTTCTTAATATTGCATCTGCAAACAGAAGGGGAGGAGCGCCACAAATTTGTCCTTGCGTATCTATGTTCTGCAGGTTGGTTTATAAATTTCCTATTCATTTAAATTTGAATTTCATGAGAAAAGAAGTTAAATCCCCAAGTGTTTGATTGATCTATATGTTGTTGAACATGAAAAAAAAATTAAAAAACAAGAAACCATGTTGGCATGAACCCTGTTTTCTTCTAAGCTTAGGTTTGCAAAAGCTTACCATGTTTTTAATGATGCTTGACCATGGTTGTTCCAATTTGACCTTGAAACCATGAATTATTGATTGGTAATAGAATGGGAAGGAGTGGGTTTCCACTGAGGTCATCAAGATCCATTAATAGACACGCTTGACCATCTCTAGTAATGTTTGAGAAATGGAGCACAATGACTTCGACAGCAGCACGTCCAGTAAAATTCGTTATGATCTATTGTATCTCTTTTTATGAAATACTAGTGAGTAATTGAATTTTAAGGAGAAAGAACAATGCTGCTGTCTGCTTGTTGCAAATTATATGAATACCTCATTTTCCCGTGGCAAATCCCCATCATTCATGCAGGGAAGCAACCCAGTGAAGATGAAGCGGAGTTACTACTTCAACAAGTGGAAAAGTACACTCTGGCAAGCCATGTCTTTTGGGGATTATGGGGAATAATCTCGGTAAGCATCCAGCATATTGCTTTATCCTTGTCATCCACAAGCAGGCGTGAGAGATTTCATGGAATGTGTTTCTACTTGTTGCAGGGCTATGTTAACAAGATAGAGTTCGACTATATGGAGTATGCTAGGCAGAGGTTTCAGCAGTATTGGATGAGAAAGCAAAAGCTCTTGGCATCCTCCGATAAAGCCCCTGATAACCATGTAGACGGATAAGTAGTGTACGATAGATGATAAGGGTACTCCCTGGTCAAATCTGTGGAGGAACGCAGCACTTGGCTGTTTATTCAGAGCAGAATCTGATTCACAGCTTCTGTAATTGTGTTACGGTATATGCTTGCCTAGATGTTATTTCGCAAACAGAAAGTGTAATTCTATAGAAAAAAGATGACGCTATTGTACATAATAAGATGCAGATAGACGTTTTGTGATTATGAAGACAGAAAATACACTCAATGTTATGATGCGACCACCACGGCAAGAAGTCGTGAAGACACAAGGAGAATTACTTTCCTCTCCACTCCAACTGAAGTTATCTTCCGTTTTCAAATTTGACTTGAAACCAATCTGAAAACAGAATCTTGTTTTAAGCATTGAACTGTCCAGCTATGGTTGTATCAAGAAAATCTCGACATGGAATGAGATCCGCCTCAATGTAGTTGATCGATGGATGATAGCCTCTGGTAGCTTATACATGTGGGTCTGGGCTAAAAAGCCCATGCTCCTAGGTTGTTTCTTCTAAAAGCTCAATGTGTCGAGCCGAGGGAAAATGTTTTGGACATCTTTTTTTAAGAGATAGATTTATATATATATAAAAAAAATTAACCTTTTTAATTTAAAATTTGGTTTATAAGAGATAGATTTATATATATAAAAAAATTAACCTTTTTAATTTAAAATTTGGTTTATAAGTTTGATAAATTATATCACAATACTTAGTTTATTAATTTTTTAATATTTTTTTATCTCTTATTTAAAAAAACTATAATCTCATCATTTATTATTAATGATTGTTTTAAAAGTTCAAAGAAAGAAAAATATAGTTTCATCTATCAAAATTACATGCGTTTTATTGGTATATAAATTTATTAAATTTAATGACATATATGATTGGTATTAAATGTTTAGTTGGTTAACTAAAATTCACTTAAAAAAATAAGATTTTTTTTATTAATTTTATCTTTTAATATTAAATTAATTTAAAATTTAATTTTCATTTATTTTTTTAATATTATTCCCATAAGTTAAAATTTAATTTTTATTTATTTTTTTAATATTATTCCCATAAGTTTAACATGTCAAAATGATGTAATATATTTCTTTTCGATGTTGAATAAAAATATACCATCTGAATTAGTCAAACCCATCTTAATACTTGACTCTTTGTTTTTTATTTCTAAATTTAGATTAAATGACCACGAAGGCAACAACAATTTTATCAGATTTTTTTCGTCAAAATAACCATTACAGTCGTATGTTTTTAACGTTGGTGGTCAATTGCCTTAAAATTCTTCCTTGACGATCAACATCCACCACTGTGGCATACAAAGCTTTGAACAAAATTCGAGAGCCGAAAGAGAAGAAAGAAATTCATCAGGATTCTTACATTGTAACGACAAAAGAACCAGAAAGGTGATTAGAATAAATGACAAAATGATACATCATGCCCATACGAGATCCCTCCACACAATTTCCTGATATTTTATGCTAATAACTAAAATAGTATTCCCCCCGAAAGCTTCAGCCCGCAGTAAAAATGGAGCACTGCGCTTGAGGCAATCAATTCCAGAACGCAGAGAACAAAGTAATGCAAAGGTAAATCAGGCACTTACTGCTACTGCTACGTAGAAGATAGCAACAAAACCTTCATTCTCCAGTTTAAAGAAGGTTAGTAACAGCAGCAACTCTAAAAAACATGCAATTATTCTCTTCTTTTATAACATTAAAAATATGCATAAACTCAATGGATTAACCTTTGATACACGAATCATTGAACATGTATGAACAAAATGCATAATAGCAAGTGAGCTAGTAACCCAGTGAGCGATAGTCAAATGATAGAGAGTTAACTTGGGGGAGAGGATATTCCTGATTTGAATCCTACCAATTACATTTCTCAACCCATATGTAAGCGTGCGGTTAACTAGAAACTCAACTTGATAGGCTCTCTCCCATGTTTTGGCTTTTGAGAGTAGCCACTCGTCCGTGGCTCGCGTGCCGGAGTGTGTCCATGATTTAAAAAAAAAAAAAGTTATAACTAAAGACTCCTATATATGATTTTCTCTCTATAACATATAAACTCCTACTCTGAACACAGTAACACAAGAAGTTCAGTACACAATATCATGCAAAAAATTGCAAATCAATGAATGAACATAAGGTAGAGTAGTAATAGCATAGTTCTCAGGGTCTCACTTCCAGCCCCTTCATGACAGGGTATTCCTCATAAACGCTCCCACCAAGAAATATCCTGCAAAAGCTATGGTCAAACCACGACCACAATAACTACCGCAACAGCAAATACACATTTAGTCAAAATCTTGATCATGGCTGGTGAGACCTAGCTGAGGTTTTAAAGTATAAGACTGGTACCGATTCAAGTTCAGAACATGAGTACCATTTTAACTGTGGCCAACCTCAACAAGAAAACAAACAGAAGTCGCACTCACCAAAGTGAGCCCATTCATGCATCATTCAGCTTTTAGGAGCCAGAATCCAACATCAAAGTCGTCTAACTTCCAATAGTTGTCCAAAACCTGCCCCGGTGACTCGTGTAATCTAAAATGCTTGCTGGATTTGCCTGCTATACTCAGGGTCCTAGAAAAAGAAAGATATGGAATGATAATTGAACTCGCACCAACATTAACTTCTCTTAGAAATTGTAAGAGACAGGATTTACACTTCAATCTAAATTGTGAACAAGTAATAGTTTTCAGAGAGAGACAACTTCAATAAAAACACCACAAGTGCTGAAAGATGAAGAACAATGCTGTGAAATGAGTTCATTGAACGTCCTCCAGCAGCATAAGGTCTATAGTTCAGGGGCACGAAGAAGAAGCAGAAGAAGAAGAAGCAACATCATTAAGATAAAAATTCTAGATTTCTTTCCCTGGATATGTCGCACCCAGAAATGCTAATACTACACCCTTTAAGACCTACATAGATTTAACCCATTAACACTTACGCAGTTCACATACATGGCTTAGTTCTCACCTGCTCCAATCTCAACTGGCTTATTCTAACATCAATTCCCAAGCCTGCCACAACTTCCTCATTTTCAATCTCTGCATCTGTGAATGTGAGCGCCTTCTGTAGCTTCCTAGGAGAAAACACCTCAACCTCAGCCATATATGTGGCAGCCACAGGCCGGTGATCAGAAAGTTTTAGCTCTTTCCTCCTGTAGTTCAGTAGCTTCATTCCCTTTCCATATGAAAGAATGCGATCACACCTAAAAGATAGTGCACATTGGTGTATAATTCATAGAAGAAACTGATAATCACACAATTAGGTAGGTGCTATTAAGCAAAAAACTGAGAGTTGAAGCATTTACTGGTATAATATAAAAATTTACATAAATAATATTCTAAATCTATCATGTTCAATTTTCTCTGGAGGGTCAGAAATATGTTGGCTGTGACGGCAAGCACATTAATGGTAAAAATCTAGAGGATGCAAGAGGAAATGAATGTTTACATGAGGAGAAAGGATGCAGGGAGGGGATGATGATACTTTTTCCATTCATGGTTGAGTAATTTGCAACTTATTTTGTGTTAATACAATAGCCATTCCCATACTTTACATGGTCATCTTCCAGCATCTTCACCAAATGATTGACAGAAGACACATTTTGGGATGGCCACCAAATGACCCAAGTTGGGCACTGCAGTTTCAACCATTCGGAATGCTTGTGTATCCTTTGGTATGTTTTCATAAAGCTGTTGGGGATATATCTTAAGTGCATAAGAAAAAACGTTAGCCTCCAAAAGAAAGAATAAAATGAAAGACGTACAAAGAGAAAACCACAGCATGCCCCGGACACAAATGTAAGCATCATTTCTAAAAGATGAGAGAACAGCAGACTAGCAAGAAAAACCACGTAACCTCTGACAATCCTATATACTGAATGAACTAACAAACAAATTGGTGGGGGAGTCTTCTAAACCCAGAAACATTAAACACAGAGTCATGTGAAGGGCTGTTTTCAACAGAATAAATAATCCCACAACACAATAAAATATACAGATGCAGATGAAGAGTTAACAAAATGAATTAAGCAGATGAGTGGAAAAGCTATTATACCACTCAAATACTGCAGAATCATACCATGAAGGAATACGCCTTCCAGCCTTTGGATCTTCTCCGCAGTATTTCTCAGAATTCATCTCATATTTGTATGTTGGTGCAAAATCCAATATACCCTCTGACCATCCATCGAATGCACGGCCTTTTCTTAATTCTCGTACAAGCTGTACAAATAACTCGAGGTTCAGAAACCTTAGCAGGTGAGTACATTCACTCATACACATACAAAATCACTCATAAGGGAAGGTACTTCAATCTCTTACTACATAATTAGCTTAAAAAAATTAACAATTGCTAAGGTACCTGGTCCGCTTCCACTAACTTGGACCACTCCTTTTTGGAGATGAGTTCACATGTTTGGTCGTATGACAAGTTGATGCGGTAATTCAAATCACCTAACCAGATAATTCGTCTGCATAGGTGATAAAGGTTAGTGTTATGTTACATCTTCTATTAAAGAGACAATGAAAACAACCAGCAACAAGAACTTTCCTGGAGGCTGGAAAAAGAAAAAATTCTAAAGTATGAAGGATGTCAAATATGGGGCCAAAACACTCGAATCACCCAGAGACATATTGCATTTTTATTTAGATGCCATATACTCACTCATGATCATAGATGCCTTTAGGAAGTCCAACATTGGAAAAGGGACGAAATTTAGTCCTCCTTTGTATTTCATGAACATCGGTATTTCTTTTGAGTTCATCTCCATCCTTGTCACCTGACGTGAGGTGTGTGCACACAAAACAGAAAAATGTCTGATATATAGACATGCTGACTGATATTGATCCCTGAAAGTTTGAAAAACAGTCATACTATGTGAAGGATTACCTTAAATGAAAAGGATTAGAAGCAATTCATATTTGCAGTTCAAACATGAAAATTCTGAAAATATTTTCACCAATTTCTAGGCATGATATCATATACAAGACATCAGGGGTAATAATTAAGCATTTGGCTTTCTTGAAACAAGATTCCACATTTCATTATCTGATAGAGTTGCCTATAAAATGAGATTTGCAATCTCGAACAAATGATAGTACAGTGGAGTTTTTCAGAGAGAATCACTAGTTTTCCAATACTATCAAGCCGTACATGCTCAAACCATGAAAGAAAATTTAATCTAAATATGAAAGGAACTATCACTTGTCAAAAGTATGCAATATCATAACCTTCAAACTGATTGAATTGAAAAGAAATGATCAAAATGCAAGTAAAATTAGGTTAGGAAACGGACCTTGTTACCAATATAGCCCATAACACCAACACCAACCGTGGACACTTTTAAGTTATGAATATGCTTACGCAAGCTCCTACGAATCCAAATAGTGAGGAAGATTCCGACCATCTGCTTGCTCACTATCCTTACATATGATGATCTTCTATTCCGTTTCATGAGAGATTCAAAGTCAAGCTCGGCAAACAAAGCTAATCTTGATTGTATTTCACTTGAAACAGACTTTAAAGAACTATATCCTCCAAAAGATTTGGTTGCTTTAAATGATTTAATTGATTTGAAGGAAGTTGGTCTCTGCAAAACATGCTGAGATAGCAAGTTTAATGGGGGCTCTGGCCAACTCAAGCCAATCCATTCAGAACTACTAAGAATTCTAGTTAATTTTTGAGGAGCTGCCGATGCTTCTACATCTCCTGCAGAATCTTCGGTCCGCAAGCAATTTAATCCATCTAGTTTTTTTGGAGAAGAAAATTGCTTCTGTAAATCCAGAGTTTGATTGTCTGGAACTCCAGAATTTGAGTTCACGTCACCTGTAATTGATTTGTCATTGAGTTCATCAAAACCATTGGATTCTTCGTGAAAGGGATGAATTTCTTCACCAATATCACTATCGCTTTCAAGTAATATCTCCTCTTCTATAGTGGGCACATTTTCAGATGACATAAATTTTGATGGAGATGGATGATCACTGTAGCATTTAACCTTGGTCCTTGCTGGTCGAATTCTGTTCAGTGTTTCACGGATAATGTTTTCCCACTTAGGAACTGGGCGGCTGTCTTCAGCGCCAAAGATATTCCCAGCGTTTAAGGGTACAATCTCCTGAAGCCTGAAGAAATGAAGCATTTGTCCTATTTCTCAAGTGAACTAACTTGGACGAGAACCAATATAAGACAAGGATTGACAGAACCAGGAAGAAAAATTATGCATTTTATGGAAAAGAACAAACAACATGCAACAAGTTGAGGCAATAAAAAGTAAATTAAATTGCTGGAGTCTTGTCGAGTGGATATAAAACCACATCATATACCTTCACTGACATGTTAATGTTTAGATGTCAGCTAAGAGTAGGTTTAATTATGGGAGGCAATTTCAATTTTCGTGCCAAAGAGTAGGGGTTCGTACCTCCTGTTTTCCCTCTTTGGCCTTTACCAATAACAGTTCGAAAATCAACATGTTGCCTCGCTTTCCTTTGTTAAAAGTTCTGATTGCCTTGAGTTCTATACATATAGACTTCTCTTTAAATTGATCATATTGTTTCTTAGCAAAAGAGCAAGGTTTAAATGAATCAATGAAGATTAATGTTCAGATCTTATGCTGGCATTGTGGCAGAGATAGCAGATTACCTTTTTTAGGTCATGGATAGCAGATTACCAATGGATATGCTGAGTTTGGTATTGGACGTGGTGCAGTGGTGCAGGGAAACACTTACCCAAACACGTAGATGTCAGCAGGATCATCAGTATCAATCCAGTCATCGATATCTAGGTCATCATTTGGAAGTTTTCCTCCAACATTCCACGTCCCAACGCATATTCTGAGGTAAGGAGTTTGGCAAAATCCAATTTCTTAGTTAACAGGAGGCCAAACAGGTTTTTCTTTTTTTCAATAACAAAGAAAGCACCAAGTAACACAAAGTGGAAAAGAAGAAGAAGAAGAAGAAGTTCAGCACGAGTGTAACTGGAGTTTGCTCTTATGTTACCGGGATATAAGGGAAGGATATTGGACCTGATTTCCTTTGTGTTTATATACTGAGCTCTAAAGGTCTCTGACAATCTTCTCCTTATCCTTGGAATAGAATCTGGAGTTTTAAAACATTTGTCAAGGAAATGAGTCAAAATGAAAAGGCAATGCAGCATAATGAAACTTCTCATCAATGCAGACTCAAGTTTGAAGCATCCATGACTGCTTAACTTCCAAACCACGAAATACTCGACCTAACTCTTTTTATAGCATTCGCAAAACAAGGCTAATGCATCCTAGAGAGAGAGAAAAAATATTGACTCATTCCGATATCATGATATTTCCATGCGGGCACACCAAGGGTCTACCAAAATCTGAACCAAGCATAAAATTGAAGAGAAAACCAAAATGAACGTCACATCAAACAATCAATGCCCTATCCATGGTTTAGAAGATTTCTTTGAATATTTAAATAAAGTAATAGAAAATGCATCAGTGCCTACCTCCAGCCAACTATCAGTCAAGAAATAGCAGGCATCTTTACCAATTTTCAGTTATGCTTGACAGCTCTTACATGGGAAAGTAAACACGGGAATCAATATGGAATTCTTTGAGTTACATACCAAAATTGAAATCTTTAAATCCCCAGAACTATAAAATTCAATCCCACCAGACTACAAGAAGAAAATATCTCAACGTTCCAGAATCAATAGAATTCTAAACCGAATAGAAAGCCACAGTTTAGACTATGTTCAAGAATCAAATGTTTCCATGGACAAATTTGCAACTAATTCAACATAATATCGTGGAAAAGAGTCAATAAACACACTAGTCGAACTCAAAGCGCCAAGAATCCAGCTGCGAGTAATTGAAACTTAGAAGAAAGAGAAGAAGAAGCGATAAAAAGCAAATAAAGTTGGGATCACCTTGAGCATCCTCCCCTCTTTTACTTCCAGATTGTGATCCTCTCGAGCATTCATCAAATTCTGCACCAAAACACAACCAAAAATCTCTTCATAGAAATAACCAGGAGAAAATAATTTAGAAAACAGAAAGACAAACAGTTCTTTTTCTCATTCAGAGAGTGTGGAATTTTGGTGTTACCATTGATATCGGAAGCAGAATCAGAAGCGTTGTCGTCGTCAGAGTCGGCGCTGTAATGGCACTCTTTGGAGCTGATATTTAGCAACTTACGAACCACCACTCTTGGCCAAAATAGCTGTATATATGCACCGACAACCCAAAGAACAACACGTTTCAGCTCTACTTATCTGCCCCAAATTCACTCTCAGGTTTCCATATAAATATTCAAAACTGAAAAGAAGAAGGGGAAAAGAAAGGAAAACGAGAGACAGTCACCTCTGGTTGCTGCTTCGTCCTAGAATACTTCATGGTCTGTGGATATTCACGTTGGGAACTAAAAACAAAAAGAAAGCAATGAAGTGCAAGTTTTCAAGGAGTTCAGAGAGAGAGAGAGAGAGAGAGATCAGAGTAGATATTGCTGAAGAGAAATGGAGGGAGGGAGGAGAGGGAAGGTAGGCGGGTTAAGAGTTACTTTCTAACGACATGTTTCGTTCCGAGCAATGGTAGTGGGATAAATTAACACTACTGTTTAGAGGTTTGACTGCTTAGTTACGCGTAAGGTAATTGGGAGTTGATTGCTTTAGAAACTAGAGGTTATCATTGAAAATAATAATTAAAGTATGCCCTCACGTGGCATTCGGCATGCTTATGTTGTCATGTGAGTTTTACTCGGATAGTGTTCGGTATGCTTACGGCTCGTATATTCATACACCCTCGTACATTGCAATTTAACATTAGTAAGAAAAAGCTGAGAAATTGTTGTCTTTTTTATTTATTTAATTCAATATCTCAACTATTTTTAAATCGATACAAGATTTTAGGTTTCATATATAATATATTTAGCATGACTTAGGAGGGGATAACTATTTAATGAAATAATTAATTAGATCGAGCATGTTTTTCATCTCCTCGTAATAATATACTATATAATGAATATAAGTCTTAATTTTTTTTTTAAGGTGGTGATTAGGAGTGTTCTGCTAGTTTTTTTTGTTTTAAAATATATTAAAATAATATTTTTAAAATTAATTTTTATATTATCATGTTATAACAATTTAAAAATAAAAAAAATATTTTAAAATATTTTTTATTTTTTTTTAATATTATTTGTAACGGTAAATTGTTAGAGATTGGAAATACTTGTTTTTCACTTAGTACCTTTTTGAGAAGCGGAAAAGAAAGTCAATTTAGAGTAATCATGATCATGGATCAATTAAATATTATGATTTTTCAAAAAATAATTTATATAATATTTTAATATTTTTTTAAAAATATTTTTTAAAATACATCAAAATAATATATTTAAAAAATAATTTATATCAGGAAATCAAAACAATTTAAAAATATAAAAATTATTTTTTAAAAAAAAATAATTTATATCAGGACATCAAAAAAATTTAAAAATATAAAAATTATTTTTTAAAATATTTTTAAAATATTATTTGAAATCCAATTCTAAATAATAAATTATTAGAGATGAAAAATTATTTTTCAACATTCAACATAAAAGGTGAGATATTTATCGAAGATAAAAGGTGCATGGAATTCCTTTAAAGTTTTATCATCAACGGATTGTATCTATTAAAAATAAATATGGATTGATAGATTTTTCAAAAGTATCATTCCCGAACACTTCCAGAAAAATCTTGAATTGGATCCCAGTTGATGGGAAAGGCGACCATTGACTTTTTAAATCGTAATTCAAGCATAAATAACTTGTAATAAGTTAAGCTGACTTTAAGTTATAAGTATATTTGATAAAAAAAAGATTTAGAAAAAACATATGTGATATGATTTAGAATTTATAAGTTAAAAATTTAAAATTTTTATTTTTATTTTTATTAAATCAATATTTTAACTCAGTTTTACATAATTGTTTTCAAATAAGAAGTTGCGCTCTTAGAATTTATACGTTTTACAATAATTTATAAGTATACAGCAATAAAATTAAATCAGAAGTTGGTGATGATGAAATGGTGGCTCTTTGATTCTGTAAATTAAATCAGAGTTAATTTGGTATTATAATAATAGTTATTTAAAAAAATTAAAAAAATATATTAAAATATTTATTTTTTAAAATTTTACTTTTAACATAAACATATAAAAATTTAATTTTTTTCAAACATATTTTTAACTTAATAACAAACAGGTTTTAAAATTGGGGTGGGAAACGTGTGGATAAGAATCATTAGTTATTGAATTTTGGCCAACTTAAATTCAAAAATCTTGTAATTAATTCAAAACTTAATTTGATTCAAATTTTAATATGAATAAAAAATATTAGTTGGGTAAATGTTTAATCCCACTAGATTACTTAAATTTTGACAAGTTAAAAAATAAAGAATTATTTCAATAAAAAAAATATTGAACTTGAATTGATACAATTACTTAGCTTTATTTTTTATAATCAGACCGAAATCAGGTCTGAGAACTGCAGTAAGAACTCATGATAATGGAAGTCAAACAAAGAGGTTTTGTAGGCTCCAGCTTGAGTGGTTCGCATATGTCCCACGATAGGAAGGTCCCAAATATATACAAAATGGACGTTACAATCTTTGTGACACAAGTGGCAAAATCACGGCATGAATCTCAGCCATGTAATACTTGGGATGGAGTATCTGGCAGCTTCCCTCACCGGTTCCTCCACAAGCTTCCACCAACAGAGCGGAAACCCAGCACTGAATTGAAAATGAGCGTTGCTTTTATGATGCAATGATGATTTACTTGGTGGAAAACACAATCAATAGATCACGTCAATCTTCGTATGCTTTCTTTGAGTACATTTCCCAACCAGTCTAGGGTCAAAACAAAAGGTTAAAGAGTATACAATAAATTCAGCAGAGCATGGTGAAAAAGAAAAAAAAATAGAAGTTTTTTCTCACTTCCGACTTTTTGAGTAATGCTGACAGGGATCGGGAACGAAAATAAACCTCCTTGCACTTTGAAGATTGACCCCATAAAACATCTGAGTCAAACAATTTCAGTAAAAATGAATCAAAGTTTGGGTTATAGATATTAGCCCAATCATAGAAGCATTTCAACATGTCGTATATGCATAACTTGCTGGTTTACTATCAATTATATTGATGAAAAAATGTAGCTGGTTGCGAGAAAGAGTTAAAATAAGGGGAAATCTCAATGCACAGAACATACAATTGAAGCTCGGAAGATTATAGGGTTTGAATTGAAGCTTTGAAGTAATTGAACCAGCTCTAAAGTGCCTTTTACACTGTTGAATATTAAAATTCTCCTCCATTTAATTTTGCCGGAATCAAGCTTAGAAATTCTAGTTTCTCACACTAGTTTTTGGAATGGGTGATATAACTCTAATTAACGATATGCTGACTGCCGAGGTAGCCAGGATTAAAGCCTAAAACTACGGGGCAACTTAATTAATCCCAGCAGACCAGGACCGACCAAGAAAGAAAGAAAAAAGCTTAGAACAATTAATGGGGGCCCTGGACACTGGATCGATACCCGTTGGCTGTCATTATCGGAGGGAATTAACGATTTCGGTTTTGGCTCCTCCTTATGAACTGGTCGGTCGCTCGGTTAGGATCAACCCTATCGTGGAGAGTTTCAGAACTGTAACTTAGCTATATATCCAAGGTTTTCAGACCATGTCATGACCAGTTAAACTCGGGTGCTTCTAATCCAGCAAAATCCATTTGGCCAGACCGACAATCAATAATTATCCTGCAGTTTTCAAAACGGCCTGGTATGGAAACCCATGGCTTGTATAGTACCATGCCAGACGCAAGTGGAGACGCACATGGTATTCAGAGTGGCCATCCAGGAAGAAGAATCATAATGGACAGTAGCATGCAACATGATGAAGCTTGTCTAGACCTAGGTGAAAATTAAGGTCCCACAACTCGAGCTCCCTGGCTTTCTTAGAATACCATCTGTCTGCCATGACAACTCACTTCCAGAATACTATCAATGCTTTGCAAAGAAATAGGGGGATTTTCAATCTTGTACTGTTCCACTTTTCTATATATTGTCCAAAAATATCATTGGTACTTCCTAGAGGATCTTTGAGTTTCTCTGGGCCAGCTTGAAATTAACCTATACCTATAACCTAAACCCTCCCTGCATCTGCATGTGGGCATGCTTTTCATATGGTTTTAGTAAACCATACATGATCACTTTTATTAATTGAAATTCTTAAAAACTATGAGGATTAGTTAATTAGTTTTATTAAATTAGAAAAAAGGCTTATTTATAAAAAAAATCTAAGTTATATTATAGTCCCATGCATGCATGATCGCCTTATAGAGAACAGGATTAATGGGCTCCAATACTGAACAGTATCGATCGGATACTTTTACTTTTTGTATGGGTAACAATTCATTTAACCAGCACTGTTAACGAAAGCTTTTGGTCACATCCATGCGCGACTTTAGTTAGTGCATTGTGGCTAAGATCGAGCGACGACGGCTAATTATGGCATCGACTCTTTCGTTAGAATTAATGCCCTTCCCGCTATCATTATGCTCCAGGAATATATTTTTCGAAAGTAACATGTTATTAGTTGAATTTTATTAGTAATTATATATGCCCATCCCTCTTCCAGAATACCGTTATACCTCATCTTTTTCTTTTCTTTTTTTTCATTTTTTGGATAAAGCATCTAGCCTACGGCCTCGAGGCAAACCATCCACAGGATCAAGTTTCCTAGCACCTTAATAGCACTGAATTATCAACTTGTATTTCTTGAAAATCCTGGGACAAAACAAAACCACAGCACTTCTTCAATAAATCTTGTCGTAAATAATTGTTTCTTTAAAATTCTCAGAGATTAATTATAACTCAAGGTTTGCTTTTGTTTTTTTCATATCTACTAAAATCCTACCCACCTCGCCACAAGTCAATAACATAGTCCAGAAATTATTGAATCTGATGAGCCATCAGGTCTATGCACACATACATATACCCACATATACATATACTGAGCACATGGTGCAGCCTATTACTTGGCTCATGTGTACTTAAAATTAGATGATCACCATGCCTTTGATCTTTTTTTAATATCCTGCTTTTTGGTCTATGGGCTTCTTTATCTAGTTTCAATGGGCAAGTGGGACTCAGGAACCGGCTACCTGTGTTTAAAGAAAAACGAAACGACGGCAGAGCTGCTATCAGGGCTGTTTATAAACCGCGGTCTGCAAGGAAATAACCCTCCATCTCCTTTCATCACCTCATTTCATTCCACGTGGCTGTGCCACGTGTTCCGATTCGTACTTTTGGTTTTTGTTTTATATCAATTCCCTAATTCTGCCACTAATACCGGCACGCACCAATTCTATTTCGGCTTTTAATACGGTAACTTTACTCGTAAATAATGGCTGGTTAAGGATTTTAATTCTCCGTAAAAAAAATCATTTTTCTAGTTTATCTATAATCCTCTATTAATTATTAATTAATATTGTTGTTGTTATATTGCAATCTCAATTATACATTGAAATGAGTATAGTAATTCGTAGTAAACAACCTCCTCGTTAAAACTTGACTAGTGAATTTGTCTTGTGATTTTTTTATATGTAGGTGTGATGTGAGAATAAAAAACTTGTCTTGTGACTTTGAATCACACCTTGCTTTTGCTTTGCAATACGTCCATCAGTCATATGCTAATTATTTTAATATTTATTGTTTGAAAATGTAGTAAAGGTTAATTTAAAAAAAAATGAAAATATATTAAAATAATATATTTTTTATTTTTTAAAAATTTATTTTTAATATCAAAACAATTCAAAAAAATAAAATAAAAATTATTTTGAATAAAAAAATAACAAAACAGCAAAGAGACCCTTAATCAAAGAGCTTGCAACAAGGGGCTGAATGTGCTTTTTATATTGATAAAAAGGTTCTCTCTCCTGTAGCCTCTATGGGGTATTTTTTTTAATGTCAAGTAATGCTAAAGTTCAAGCAGTCAAGGATATTTTATTTTCTTTGGTTTCTTTTAGAATGGGCATCTCATATCTTTTGTAAGAATCTCTATGGGACCGTCACAATCTTGCCCATATAAATTGAGGTGTTTTGGCTTACACTTTCTTATAAAGATCGATGACATATTTGAATATACATACAAACACTGTTGAAAACACTATTGGGTGTTGTTCAATGGTGGGTCAGCAGTCTGTGGCTAGAGATCAACAATGGTGGATAATAGCAAAATAAGGCACCGGAGGAACAACCCAGGCAGCCTGGAGCTAGAGATCAACAAATTCAGGCGAAGTCAATGAAAGATATTGATGTGGTTAAGAAATTTGATGAACCAAGAAGTTGGATCTGTAATTTGATGAACCCGTTAATTGGAGAAGTTTGCAAGTGTTTGAGATTTTTAATTTTTTCCTGTAATTTTCAGTTTCACATTTTTCCTGTAATTTTCAGTTTCACATACATGCCTCTAAATGGATTGCTATTTATTTTTAATTTTTTGAAAATTGGCACAGATAAAATACAGGATATTTTCACAATCTTAAAATCTTGACGTCAATTTTCGGTAGACAATGGCTCGGATTCAAGTACGTACCCGATCATTGTTTTTCTAATTTTAATTTACATTTCTCTTGTTGTGGTTTTTCTAAAAATTAAGTTAAAAGTATATGAGCTTTTATTTTTAAAAAAAAATCTGAAAAGTGCTAGGAGGCTTCTTATTTTATTAAAAAAAATAAAAAATAACCTTAGAATGTTTTAAAAAGTAATATATTAGCTTTAATTATTTGACTTCGACACGGATCTTAATTGTGTTATTTTAAGGAGCGAACTCTATACTTTCTCGAACCTTCCTAATCAATTTTATTTTGATGAATGAACTCTATACTTTCTCGAACCTTCCTAATCAATACGATGCTTGTGGGGTCAGTCTGGCTGGACAGCCACAGGGACAAATTTTTGAAAAAAACATCAGCGAATCTGTATGGACAACCACGGGGACAAATTTTTGAAAAAAACATCAGCGAAGCAAATTCCCCAAGCAACTTATTCTGAAATTTCAAAGGGATTTGATTTGAGAGTGCCAACGAAGAGATGAAAGTGCCTAGAACAGTTGTTAATTATGTAATAAAGACACCTCGTCGACTTATTCTTTCTCGGTCGCTATCGATATAAAACCAGGCGATAACATTTTAGTGTTAGAATAACTTATTGCCACGGCATCGACAGTCAACTTCATGAAAGCTAATTAACATTCGAGGATCAATTGAGAAACTATACGTGTGTGGCCGGAGAAAGAGGTAGATCATGGTCCACTGATAAAGGGAAGTTATGACCGATGATTTGATTACAACCAGGCGATAACATTGCTGAATTGTTTTTATGTGTTAAAAAAAAATTATTTTTTTATTTTAAATTTATATTTTTAGATCATTTTATGCTGATTTTAAAATTATTTTTTAAAAAATAATATTATTTTAATATATTTTT
Organism: Populus euphratica; assembly: GCF_000495115.2. Taxonomy (NCBI): domain Eukaryota; kingdom Viridiplantae; phylum Streptophyta; class Magnoliopsida; order Malpighiales; family Salicaceae; genus Populus; species Populus euphratica. Next base: position 727,337 of record NW_011499958.1, read on the forward strand.
AAATAAAAAATACTTTAAAAAACAATTACAATTATATTTCAACCAGGAAAAAGAATCACACACCTAGCTTCCAACAATATTTTCATATAATTATTTATATGTATAAGATAATAAACTTAATTTTTGTATGTATATTCATAGATTTTTCTTTTATTATTGTAAACATTATACCTAAGATTTTTCAAAAAGTTTGAATGTTGTCCAGAAAAGAAAATTTAAATGAAATCCACTCTATAAATTGTTATTTATTTAGATGAAGATTTTTTAATTGATGTTCATTTTTTATGTTATACTATTATTAGGTTTTTACCTTTCATCTCTCTTTATTTATTTTCTTTTAATTTTAGCATATAAAACTAGAAAGTAATTTGAATTGGAGCCCTCTTAGTAGGTTTTGATAGAATAGTGAAAACTTCAAATTTAATTTGGTTTTTTGCTACTTTGTCTTGGGATAAAGTGATTGGTTTAAGTTTCTTGCAAAACATACCTTATGATAGCATAGAAGACTATATAATATTTAAATTAATAAATATAAATTCATAAAAGAAGATAAGTAAATAAATAAAAAGAAAATGTACGCAACATGTATGGTTTTGGGTGACCCTATATAAACCTATATTAACTTCTCTACTCTCTTTTTCTTTACCTAATGACTTGTGATATTTATGGATACTTCATGCTTCATAGGGCTTATATGGTAGAGGAGAAAAAAATGATGAAAAGTATTTGTTTTTATAGAAAGTTGAGTTATTAGTTGTTGTATTGTCTATGTTATGGTTGAAAAGATTGTCCTAAAATATAGTTATTGGTGAGAGAGGATGGTCAGATCAAGAGAGTTGCAAGAGTCGGGTCGAGAGATAATTACTGGTGAAAAGGGTAGTCATTTCAAGAAAAAATAGGAATTTTATATTATAATGTGTGCAGAGAAAGATAATTATTAGTGAAAAAACAAGCATTCTTTAAAAAGATATGACGAGGAAGGTAATTATTAGTGTGCAAGGATGGCCTTTGCAAATGTGTTTTATTAATAAGAAAAACAGAGGATTTTTTACATTATGGTGTGTGCTTGACAAGATAGTTAATAACCATTTATGACTTCGTGAGGTGAGAAAAAGAGAGAACTCGATTAGGTCTCCTTGAAAAAAAGGTTCAATTATGCTTCATTAAAAAAGGTTTTGATAGGCTTCTTGAGAGGAGTGTTTGTTGGACTTTCTTGGATCAATGAGTAATTAGTTGGGTTTGGCTTAAAATAGCTATGGTTTGTTTTTTGATTTCACACACCATCAAGTTTCATTTAATATTAGTGATGATACCATCACCAATAAAAAATTAGAAAAAATCAATAAAATTTTTTTATCAATAATTTTAGTTGGAAACAATAATAGAATAAAATGATAAAAAAATTCATTGATAATTTTTGCAATATTTTTAATGTGTTGAATGGCCACTAAAATTATTGATGATTGTAAAAAGAATTAAAACTCAATAGTCCTTTCCTTTCCCCCATTTCATCCTCCAATTTCAAATTCTAATTTCAAAAATTATGACAACTCCTGTCCTTCACAAATTTGACCACAAGAACTTATTAATGCCAATGCAACATCTTATTAAAGGCTTAAACTTTCTTTTCTTAGTTTCGTTTCTTGTCGAGCTTCACTTTACTAAATAAGCAAACTTATTTATTTATGTTTTAATGTAATTTATTAAAAATTATAGTATTTATAATTTGTTTGCATATTTAAGTGTTTATTTATTTTATAATGATAATTTTATTGAATTAATGTATGATTTGTATTTTAAGGTTTATTTGGGATTTGAAGAAATTTAATTTAATTTATCACTTGTTAAAATTGAGTGTGATTTGGTCATGTAGATGTGTTGGAATTGAAAAGGCGGTGAGTAATTTAATGAGTACTAATTATTTGGTGTCAATTTTATTGTTAAGTTGGAAATTCAAGAAAAATACTTTTGTGTGGGATTAATAATAATTAAATTTACTAATCTAGGTTGAATAAGTTTGAATTGAAGAAATGAATGATAATTAGCTGGGTCCAATTAATTTTAGATTGTTATGGGTTTTGTTGAAAATTTTAAAAATAAATAAATTAATGTGTAATTGAGAACACTCAGAGTATTAATTGATGTTATTTATTCTTAAATTGAGTAAATGATAAGTAGTTAATTATGTACATATTATTTTTTGTTAATTTTATGGTTTAGTTAAAAATTAAGAGGAAATTAAATTTACATGAAAATAACAGTTAAAGGTTAAGCATGTTTCAGCTTTTAAAACATTTTATAGTTATTATTGGGCTATGAATTACATTTTTCTAAATTAAAAGAATTTATTTACTTTAAAATTAAAAAAAATGATGGATTATTAAGTTATTAGTTGGTTTATATAAGTTGATTATGATTCATTCTTAATAAATAATTGAATTTATATTTAATAGCATGTTTCAATGTTTTTCAATTGTTTTCATTATTTTTTTTAGATACCATATATTCAAGAAGAAATAAGTTCATATCCAACAAGAATACTCATACTTCATCAAGTAGTTGATGATCGTGTTGTGAATCTAGAGCATGATTATGAAAAGGTATCCAATATAAAAGTTATTAGTTGAAGCTCAACCACTAAAAATAACATATCAAGTATTATTTATTTGATAGTACTCATTTCAAGAAAATAGACAATAAAATGAAAAGATAACTCTTTATTTAATTATTTCGTAACATGATATTATTTAATTTTATTGAGTTATTTTAATTATGTTTTACAATTATATGAAAATAGCTTTCTTAAATTATTTTTCAGGTTTATTAATATTAAAGTTGTTTGTTTATCATCTTTTTATGTGAGCATGTTGCGAATCTAGAGTATGATTATAAAGAGTTATCCAATTATAAAAGTTACTAATCCAAACTTAATCACTAAGAATAATAGATCAAGCATTTTTTATTTGATAGAACTCATTTCAAGGAAATAAATAGCAGAATAAAAAAATAATTTTTTATGTGATTGTTTTGTAATATAATATTATTTATTTTTATTGAATTATTTTTCAAGTTTATTAATATTAATGTTGTTTGTTTATCATTTTTATGATGAAGTGATTATTTAAAAAATCATTATTTTAATAGTGTCAATTTCATGACTATTTTAAATGGATGTATATAGTGAATGATTGGTAGGAAAAATTTGAAATTAGATAAATAATCTGTAATTTAAATTACTAATTTTTTAATTCAAGAGAGATTCATATATATTACATAAAACTTAACAATAAACCTACCTTTTTGAGTTTATTTCTTGAAGTATTTATTACCTTCTATACATGATCACAAAATGTTTACAGAGAAACAACACAAAACAAAACGGACAAAAGAGGTGACTTTTATGGTTAGAATCCGTCAACTGTATAAAAGTAGGGTATAGGTATCGAAACCTTTTTGAAAACCACAGGGATATTGCCGAAAGATTATAATTATAGGTATAGAAATGGAGTACTGGCGATTTTGATACGAGCATACCCCATCAATAGTATTAATGTATTCTTACGTCGAAGGTCTGGACAAACTATCGATTCTTGCTCAAAACACTGCTCCCACCGAACTGTTTATAGACATGTTAATTCTGGGTTTTAAGTGAACATCCACGTCAAACACAGTCCCTAAGCTGCCTTGGAACCAATGGTCGATAGACAGAGAAAGTCGAGGACGTGTGTTTTTGTCGTCGTCACTGTAATCCACTCCAAAACTGCGAGGTGGCATGGAAACATTAATGAAGTTGTGACAGGTTTCCAGTTTATTTAAAATTCAAGCTTTTCCTGTCGGTGATGCTGCATCGATGACCACCCTTGCAATATGTGGTAATATATTTTATTAACTGAAAAGGAAAATGTATTGATTCCCTAATATTGCTCCATTGCCCCCAATGGCTCCTGGGCGCGGCCGATAGAACAATTGTATTAAAAAAGACCAAGATAGGTCAAATATATCACCTCGGTGCATCCAATGCTGGCCACGCAATTCAAATCCAAAATCAGGCTCTCAGACATTGCATGTGTTTGAGATAACAAGAGTCAACTTATTGTTACTATAAACTTGACTGTCTGGTTTCTGATTCGGGCCTCCTGGTGGAATGTTCGGGCTTGCATTTCTAAATAATTTAGCTAGAGAATTCTTATTTGAATTTTATTCGAAGCACTCGACAGGCACCATCATTGTTGTGAGTTTGCAAGTCGGCAGTTGCTCCCTTGTCTGGGATTGTTCTGTTCAATTATCGCAAGTTCTAGCAGTAACCCCAACTGTGTACAACATGAAGGTTTTGTCTGAAAATCCGACTCTTCATATTAATTCTAAATGGCCGAACTTTGTAGTTTTCCTACAAGGAGGTTATAGAGTTGAAATGTTTAATTTTCAAGTTCTGGTTTTACATTAATTACTTGTGAAAACATTGAAAACAGGAATGATGATATCACTGACTCAAAAAAAAAAAAAAAAACTGTTATGCAATCCAAAATTTAATTGGCCTTCGAAACTAAAGCATTCCTTGTCGGTATGAATAAACAAATAAATCGTTTCTAAACATCAGAGATAGCTCTGTTTGATAGGAAGGAAACTCATTGGTCTATGGTTTAGATTAAACTCCCACTATTGATAAAGACACATCTATCTTGTCCTAACTTATTCACTGTATTGTTTATTTTTGTATTTAAAATTATATTTACGTGTGTTTTAAAAGTTCATATAATTTAAAAAATATTAAATTGATTTTTTTTAATATTATTTTATAGTTTTGATGTGCTAAAATAAAAAATATATAAATCTGGAAAAAAATTATTTTACTATATTTTAAAATAAAAAATGTTTTTAAAAAACGTAATGCATCACAGTATAAACATGAAAACATTGTACAAGTCTCTCTCACAAATATATATAGTTAATTTATTAAAAAGAATATTTGTAGCACAAGAGGTCAAGATCAAACCTTTTTTTTAGCAAAGAAAAAGATGGCATGCTTTGTCATGATCATGGTAGCATCTCCACATTCGAAATTGGGAAGAGAAGATACCATTTATAATTAAGTAGTGACTTTCATGGGTCATACAACGCATGTTTATCCATGGTCCCTTGAGATTGAGTGGAGTCTCCGACAGAGAGATGATAATTTTAAAAGCTTCAACTTTCTTGAGCTCATCATGTAGTGGAACATCTTTGCTAGCTCCAATCCATCAGAATAGCAGAGAAAAGAGAAGGTTTCCTCGCTCCAAACTTGTTTGTCCTCGGTTGCTAGGGTTCAAAAACGAAACGGAGCTTGGGCTGATCCATCTTTGTTTTGATGTCAAGAGAATTAAGGACATAAGGCTAGAAATGCAGAAGCGTTGAGCCCAAGTAGATAAGTAAATAAGCTCACTCCAAATGTTTGAAGAGAGTAGCCTAGCAAAATTCTTTCAGTCCCAAGCCTCCACGAACAATTTCACTAGGCCTTCCTCGATCCAGATCCTTTCAAGGCGACGCCGTGACCCCTGCAAACCCATGCAAACGTCCCCTTTTCTCAGAAGCACGGATATAAAACTCGGTCGCAAAACTTGAACATATTATCATATTATAAGAGAAAGAACTTGTGTTTATTTATTTTTAATTGTAGATTGTAGTTATTATCATTTGAGTGTTTTGAACTTTAGATTGGATTTATATTTTGAGTATTTGAATTATATTTTTCAATTCAAAAATTTAAATTGTTATTTGTTAGAAGTTGTGTTGAGATTTATATATATATATATTCAACATACTAAAAATTTCTAATATGGTATATCATTGGCCTGCAGGATTAAATTGATAACTCATATATTAACCCAGTAATCTAAACTATTTGTCATCATATTAGAAACTTTGCTTACAGGAAAAAAATCACATTATTACGTAGTTATTAATCATCGAGAAAAAAAGAATTTTTCTTAAAATCTCAATCACTAGATTATTAGTATTCAAAATAGCTCACTCTTCTACATTTTAACAATAATATAACTAGAAAAGTGATTTTTAAAAATCTCTCTCTGTAAAACCAGACAAGCAAGGGTAGAAAATCACTAATGTATATTAGATTAAATACTATACTAAAACTCCTAGGTAAAAGATTGTAACAATGTGTTTTTTTCCTCACTTTTTTTTTTCAATTATAGTCTTTTATGCCCAATTTGTCAAACTTTTATTAAGGATTGAATCAATTCAAAAAAAATAATCAAAATATAAAACAAGGAGAAAACACATGATGAATCTAAAATTACATGGAAAAGTTTTTTATTTACCCTCACACTCTCCATTTTATTCCTTGTATAGCTTTGCAGTTTTTACCATTATAATTTTGATTTGAAAATTCATTTTATTTTCATCATAATCTTCAAATTTTTGAAAGGAAAGGGTTGTCATATCATAATACTAATAATAAGAGAAAAGTCATCAATTTGACCATATTTTAAAGATTGAAAATTTTAATTTTAGTATTAACATAATTTATTTAATGAGCAGGTTCTAATTAAAAAAATTTAAACCTTGATCTTGTTTAAAAAAATAGTTTAAAGTCAGAAAAAGAAGACTGATTTGATTTTGTATTTATCAATCATTTTAGGGGTTTTTTAATTTGTTAAATTGATTTTGAATGATTTTAAAAAAGTTTATTTATTATTTTTAGATGAAAATATTTTAAAAACATATTTCCTTAATAATCCACGAAATAGACTAAATAGATGATGTGTAGTCTTTTTATATATATATATATATAAAAGACTACACATAAACTATTTCATCTATTTCGTGGATTATATATATAAAGAGCATTTTAAAAAAAATAGATGTAAATAATAAATAATATTTTTAATATATTTTTATATATAATTATATCATGATTTTTTAAAATTTTACCCCTCAATCATATACAAAATACTATCATACATTTATTATATCAGTTAAATCGATTTAATATATTATTTTTTTACTTTTAAAATATCTTGAATTTATTTATTATTAAAAGCTAAATCAGTTATCCAAATTTCATCCGAACTCACACAATTGGATTGTTTTTTTTTCTTTTATCATCTAGGTTTTTGGCTGTCCCTTTATTATTATGTTATTTCTTTGCATTTTAAATTTTCTCGTGTCCAACCTGAAGCGGATGTTGAGGCAATAACCTAGTAATATTTGAGCTTTCAAGACCAGCCGGAAGCATGTCAGCGAAGCCCAATTAACTTGGGCCTAGACACTGAGCCTGAGCATAGCCTGGCAGCATCTTTCAGCCCAATGAAGACCGAACATGATAAAACACACAAAGTGGATAGAGTAAAAACGGAAGGAGGTGTAAGCAGAGAGCTACGCTCATGAGGTGCAAAGAAACAGGATAATTAAAGATGCAAATCCTTCTTCAACCCTGTAAGTCTCTCACTCTCTTCAGCTATTCACTACCATCCAATACTAACAACTTAGTTATCACACACAAGAGGAGCATAGTCCATCATAACAAGTGTGCAAAACCCCCCTGTTTTCACTCATTTTGTAGTCCTGGGACACTTAAAGCCATTTTTTTGTCTAAGAATTCCCAACTTTGGAAAAGTTCCCTTGTTACATTATGCTCCCAAAATGATGTCTTTGATGATTTTTCGAGTACCCAACTGCCTGAAAAGGAACGGGATGATAGAATTCAAGTGAATGAGGAGCTTGAATTGTTAAACAAGCCATCTCCAGTGGTTTTTAATAATGGTTTGGATGTAGAAGTTGATAAAGAATCTGAGAAACCTGGTAAAGATGAGGCCTTGGCGCCTTTTTTGAAGTTCTTCAAGTCTAATGATTCATTGGATGAATTTGGTGACGATGAGCGTGATTTAGGTGTTGTAGAGGAGAGAAGTGGTGTGGATTATGAAGAGAAGGAGGCTAAGAAGATTAATGTGGACTATTATGAGCCAAAACCTGGTGATTTTGTGGTTGGAGTTGTGGTTTCTGGTAATGAGAATAAACTTGATGTGAATATTGGGGCAGACTTATTGGGTACAATGCTAACAAAGGAGGTGCTGCCTTTGTATGACAAAGAGATGGAATTTTTGTTGTGCGATACAAAGAAGGATGTCAAGGAGTTCATGGTTAAAGGGAAGATGGGGATTGTTAAGGACGAGGTTGCAATGAGTCCAGGCCCCCCAGGATTAGGGAAGCCGGTTGTGGAGACAGGAACAGTGCTGTTTTCGGAGGTTCTTGGAAGGACGCTTAGTGGAAGGCCATTACTTTCTACCAGACGGCTTTTCCGGCGGTTAGCTTGGCAACGAGTGAGGCAGGTTCTTTTCTCGCTTTCTTCCTTGCCACTCTTTTTTTTTTTTTGGTGAAATAGCTTCTTGGTAAAATTCTTTAGATGATTCAAAATGAATTTTCAGACATAAATAGGAATCCCTTGTTTGTTGTTTGCGTTTTTCTTTCTGAGAAAAAATATGTCGATTGGCTTTGTAATTGAGTAAAATAATAAGATAGTTTTTCGTTCAACGCATTTCTTCGCAGCTTCTTACTGGAATAAAAACAATCAGGTTGGAATTGGTCCTTCAGAAATTAACTATGAAATTGAGGATTATTGTTGACGTCTTACTTTGTGTCAGCAGATCAAAGATCTGAATGAACCTATTGAGATTAAAATTTCAGAATGGAATACCGGGGGCCTACTTACGAGAATTGAGGTCTGTGTACCCTTTATGTATTTGATTTGTGTGTAAATGCATTGCATGCATAGTAATGATAAATTTTTGGAATTTGCTCTTTCAGGGATTGCGAGCGTTCCTTCCAAAGGCTGAGTTAATGAACAGAGTGAACAATTTTAAGGAGTTGAAAGAAAATGTAAAGTGCAATACCCTGGAATTTCTGGTTCTGAATTACTTATAATTTTTGTTTTTGTTAGGTGTTGATGCTTTAATCATTTAATAGTTGTTGCCACGTTGCATCAATCATAAGAACTTGTTCCTGGAATAAAATTGTATAAAATGCACAATCTTATGCCTTTGGATTTACATTTCCATATTATACACTCTTTACAATGATTTTCTGAAGGCTGGTGCATGTTTGTGGTTATTCAAGGCGCCTGTGCGGATTAATTTTCCAGGGAAAGGCATTGATGTTTCTATTATTAGATAACCTATCTGGATTTACCTCTGAATTTGATAGTAAAATCCTTGTCAATGCACGTAAAAGGGTGTTCCTTTTGGTCCACTTCATCAACTGTCTTGCTACAGGCCTCCCTTAGGTTGTGTCTTGACTATACTCGTTATCTATGAATTTTGTTCTTGAAATTTTTTTTTGGCCAATCATGTGCTTTATTTTGTTGCATCTGTTGGATGCTTCTTATGGATCACTGGTTTCATCATGGTGTAGGTGGGTCGACGAATATACGTGCTGATTAAACGAATAAATGAATCAAATAATGAGTTGATACTCAGTGAAAGGGAAGCTTGGGTCGGTTTCCTTGTGGCATTCTATTTTACTTTTCTCCTTTGGTTGTTTGAGATTTTGATTTTGGCTAAAAAAAATTTCTAATGAAGAAGCTCTATGAATTTGTGTACAAAATTGCAGGAAATGATAAACCTCCGAGAGGGAACACTTCTTGAAGGAACCGTTAAGAAAGTTTTTCCATATGGAGCCCAAGTAAGAATAGGTGAAACTAACCGTAGGTGAGTTCTTTATACTTTTAGGTTGCAATTTGGTTTATATATCACAGCGTATTGCTGCTCTTCACTCGTAAAGAAGTACCCTAATATTTATTGATGCATTTCAGTGGGCTGCTGCATGTCTCAAACATAACTAGGACTCGCATTTCATCTGTCAGTGACTTGCTTAAAGTTGACGAAAAGGTTAAAGTCCTTGTTGCAAAGTCAATGTTTCCTGACAAAATATCTCTCAGGTAATTGAGGACTCAACTTCTGGGTTTCTTTCTCTTTTCATCCCATGCTTGCATGACGCATCTAATTTTCAGAATACTAGTTAGTCCAATGATAGAAAGGAACCATCAGAACCTTTTTTCTTGATAAAATACAAAAGTGATGTATGCAAGACTTTTCTTTCTCTCTTTTTCCATTTTTGGAAATGTACAGACTCTTCAAAAATAACATGTGGTACCAGTTCTGGAGAAAGATTCGTAATTATCATCATGAGAGATTATTTTCCTTAACAATTTAGGAACGTTGCTAGAGTGGAGTGACTTCAATGTATGGAAAAAGAAAAGGGGTAATGAAACAGTTTCGGTCCACCAAAAACTCAATTTTTCGATAAATTTTGGTCAGCCAGCAAAATCAGTTATGTTTATTTTGCCAGTTATTTAGTTACAGAATTTTGTTGTTCATTGAGTTGTGCATTGCAATGGTTACATAAGATATGGAAGACACTTTTTATGGGCCTCGTATTCTCCTATGGGCAACAATGATTGCTATCTAAATAGCACAGAATATGTCAATGTAATATGTCAATGTATGCTTTTTTTTCCCCAGAACATCCTAAATTTACTGTTTTTTTTTCCCCAGAACATCCTAAATTTACAATTTAATTGCTAAATGAATCATGCATTTAGACACCAGATGGTGCCCTTCACCTCTTCAAATGAGTTTCCTCCTTCCTCTTAGTGTTTAGCTATTTGTTGCTGATGGAAAGTCTTTTAATTCCCTTTAGCAAATTTGACTCTGTAGGGCTATGGATCTTTGATTAGTGGAACGATCCGATCTTGAGTCCTTAAATCTCTGTGAATGAATCTTGATATTGCACCCCCTACACATTGAATCTGAATTCTTTTGTTTAGTTTATACACCTCACAACTGTGCTTGCAGCTCATTTGAATTTCTTTCCCAAGGAAGCTCGGACGGATATTAGATGGCTTTTACTTGGTTTAAATTCTGTGTTTATTGTGCCTTCTATGGGACTGTTCAATTGTTGCCAACCTTAACATTCAAAATCTTTGAAGATTTATTCGCATATTTTCACCAAATCTTTCTCTCTTTTCTTTTGAATTTGTAAAAGTGCCAAATAGGGGTACCAAGGTAACGATGTATTTTGCTTGCATGTATCATGCAGTATTGCTGATCTTGAAAGTGAGCCTGGTCTGTTCGTATCAAACAAGGAGGTAGGATATTTTCTTGTTTGTTTACATTTTTCATTTAATCCTGTCTAAAATGAGACTGAGTAAGAGTTTCATTGGTAAAATTTGTGTTTTTTTTTCTTGGACAGAAAGTGTTTGCTGAGGCAGAAGAGATGGCAAAGAAGTATCGGCAAAAGCTTCCAGCCAGTTCAACAAATTTGAAGCCAGAAATCCCACCAAGCAAGAATGCCCTATCTTCTGACACTGAGGCAACATTGTATGCAAACTGGAAGTGGTTCAAATTTGAAAAGGAGTGAAAGAAGCGGGATTAATTTTGAACTTTTGTACCATCCAACCAGAACCTCGGGGACTGAGGCCCGGCTCTTCTCTCACCCTCAACTTAAACACGGCTCATCATGGAAAAAGGGAAGAACTCTTATCAGGCCATTATTCTCTACGGGCAACGCAAAATAATATTTTGTGGCTAGTGACTTTTGTGTTTCTGATTCAAAATCAGACTGGAAGGTCCACGACAGCATACGGCGATCTCAGCATGGAAGCGCATAGTTCTGTCCAATATGTAACATGCATCTAATCATCCTTTTCATATTTTTTTAGTACCATACGGTTTTATTCTTATACAATAAATTATCATATTCATTCATTTCCTCGGGTTTTACCTATTCAATTTGTCACTGACCAGAAAAAGGGCAAGGATAGTTTGAAAATGGTAGTCTCTTTTCATCTATATGAAATTACCCCGATGAGGTTATGTTTGAGTTGGTTATATATATATATAGACGCGCGCGCGCGCGCGCGCACACAAGTTCTTAATGTTTCTTTTTGGTCCGTTTGATGGTTTTACTTATTCAATTTGTCACTGACTGGAAAAAGGGCAAAGATAGTTTGAAAATGGTTGTCTCTTTTCATCTACATGGAATTACCCCGATGAGGTTATGTTTGAGTTGGTTCAACCGTTTATATATATATCGTTGTTCTTAATGTTTCTTTTTTGTCCGTTTGATTTTATCATGCACGTTGTTTTTGCCTTTGCTGTGAAAGATCGTCTATGTTACCCCACCTTGATTCCATCAAGAAAGTGATATTATAGTACCAGGGTCATAAGAATGGCCCTTTAAAATCTGAGTGTGCACCGTCGATATCCATTTGTTAAGAAAATATATAAAAAATCGACGTATGACAGCTTGACTCCATGGTATGATGTGACAGCTTCACCGAGTTTTACTTGTGCTGATGACCAGAAGAGAAAAATCGGTGTTCAATCTTTGTTTAGCAGAAAGCTACGAGGACTTGCCAACCCTAGCCTGATCTATTTTTGTCTTCATGCTTTCTTCAGTTACTAAACAAAGAATGTCTTTCTTTTGTTTTCAGGCAGGGGGGTTTACAAGTATTGTTTGTAATCCAAGTAAGTTGAAATGACCTAGTTAAATAGGGTTTGGGGCTCCAGGACAAGTTGAAATGGCCTAGTTAAGTAGGGTTTGGGGCTCCAGGAATTTTAAAGATGAAGAAAACATATAAAGTCAATCTGAAAAGGCCATTGCTGCATAATTATCTGCGCAAAGGATCTGTTTGCTAGCAACGGAAGCAAACTTTTGCTTAAGGATCATCAATATATTTTAATTTTATCCTTTTTTTTTCTTGTTAATTCGAACCAACACTTGCATGTTAATCATTTTCAAGATGCCTGAGAACGAAATATCCTTCCGGACAGCTAGCCTTTTTGCACAAAACAAAATTAGTTCTAACCAAATTAAAAAATAAAAAATTCCATCTTCCTTGTATCCAGCAGCTCAGCCGAGTGCAGACCCATCTCCATGCCTTGATTTATGCTTCTTTAAATCTCAGTGAAATGTCGAACACAGTAATGGAATACAAGCCAAGCATCTATATGCTTTCTGCTTACAGTTACTTACCTTGTTCCCTGGTCTGTTTGCCTTGCCATCTCTCTAATTATTTAGCTAACAAAGATAAATGAAGAAGGATAAGAGAAATCCCTCCGATCAATTTTCCTTCTTATCAAACTAAGAACACACTCAGCCCCTCCCCTCCATACCCTTCTCGTTCTCGCTAACAGAGTCTAAAACATATACTATATCTCATCATCAACTGCTTCCTATTCCCTTCATAATGAACCCTAACTATTTAATTATTCATAGATGCGTGATCGTCCGAGCTCGTAAAACATAATCAAGGGTGGAGAGACGAATCAATGAGATAAATTAGATTTCAAATCAGATTTTGTATATTCTAATCATGGCTTGCATAATAAAGTATACCTTCATACGGCGCCTTAAATTAGAAGTCTACTTTTGGACCCCTTTTTTGTGAGGCTTGCTTGAAAGGGAGCTAGCTGGACCTCTGCACCACAGTTTTTATATTATATGTGTAATAGTTATTTGAATCGTGTTTTGTCATGGGTTATGTTTTTTTTTTTTTTAATATTGGATATATAATTTATTTTGATGTATTTTTTTATATAAAAAATTTAAAATATAAATTGGAAAGTTTGTATAGATATCTAATTAAAAAAATAAAAAAATCATTTAAAATAACTAAAAAATTAAAAAGAAATAAGATTCACATAAAATAAGATATTTATTCGGCTATAACGTCAAACCAACAAAAATATTAATAATATTAATAATAATATATAACTTGTTTGATCCAAGATCATATATTTTTTAATATATTAAAAAAATTATGGTTTTTCTTCTATAGTAATAATATTTTTTTAAATATATTAATGATAACAATAATAATTTTTAAGTTTATCCTTTATATTAAATTTACAGTTGTTTTTCAATATTAATTTTTTTTCAAATTTATTAATTATTATATTAATGATACTAGTTATAATACAAATAATAATATTTATAATAATAATATATATATCAAGTTTAAGTGGGCTTGACTAAAACACCATACCTAAAAGTTTTGGATCCTTTTTAAATACCAAACTCAAAAGTATTAAATCTAACTGTAATTCAAAAGTCATTAAAGTTGGGTGAAAACGCAAAACCCAGGAATATTGGGTATTAATGTAGACCTACCTAAAATCTGGATGCCTGACCTATGTGTATTGGGCTAACGAGACTATAAGACTTGAGGAATTTAGGTTTGCGTCTCTGTCACTTCTAAGTAACTTGGGTTAAACGCTCATTTCAAACCCCAAGTTAATAATAATAATAATAACAATTGATTTTATCCTTAAAAAATATATTTTTTTATAGTAATAAAATTTATTTTAAATTTAATAATATTAATGAATTTAATAATATGAAATTTATATAACCTAAGTTTTTATAGTTTTTAATCCTTTTAAATAAAACTTATTATTTTTCTTCTATACTAATAATATTTTTCTTCAAATGTATTAATAATAATAATAATTTTATTTTTCAAATCAAATCTGTAGTTGTTTTTTAAAATTAATGATATATTTTTTAATTTTCTTAATTATGATATTAATAATATTAATTATGAGAAAAATAAAAATAAAAATATTTATAAGATAAATAAAAATATTTTTAATATTAATAATATTAGTAATTTTAAAATTTTAAATATAATTAATAATATTATTAGATATAATTGCACAGTTAAATCTAAAAATATTGAGTCAAATTACCTAGTTAGACCCCAAATCAGTGGCATCCATGCACTAGGAGGTCCTGTCAAACAACATGAACCACGCTAGTGTCACCTTTTGGATGTGTTTTGAGTTTGGTTTGTTAGTCAAACCAAATAAAATTGGCTCTAATTATCAAGTCAGACACAGTAGTTTTTGGCAAAGAAGACAACACTCCTAGCTGTAATTTTTTACCCTAAACATAGTAGAAAAACCCTCCCAGAGAGCTACAATAATGTCCACAGTGAAAATAGTCAATGGCTACAGTGTTCATAATGTAATGTGTTTGTATCCACCTACATGTGTTGTAAAAAAGCTAATTAGAGCATTCACGGACTTGATCTAATGGTGGCAGGAGTCTCGCTCCTTCCGTTGCCATGGATTCGAGCTCTGGAGTTGCACGCCTGTCAGCCTCGCGCTGCCTTACCTGCTTGCTGGGTTTGCATGGTATTCAGTGGGCCGTGGGAATTAGTCGTGGTGCGCGCAAGCTGGCCTGGACACCCCACATAAATAAATAAAAAAAAAAACTAATTAGAGAATCAACATAACCTTGTTTCGGTTCTAAATCAATCAGATCCTAAATCGACTCGATAAGCTAGGCCGGTTTCAACACTTTGCATTGAACCTGAATAATAATAAATTATGCTATTATGTCTATATGATACACATCCCTTTTTATTATTGAAAAAATATAAATTAATATTTATATATATCAAATATATTTTTAAAATGAATCTAAAAATAAAAGTTACCGCGCACCCCTGGCACTCGCTTAACTGGCTAACTTACAGGGCGCGGGATCGATCATCCACTGCAAAACATTTGTGACATTAATGAGAGAAGTGTCTTGTGCGGCTAAGCTGCTAGGGAAACGCAGTCAAAACCTAAAACCCTAATAAAAACCCTAATCGTTACCTGTGCCCTAATATATTCCAAATCCTCACCCATCTCTCTCTCTCTCTCGTGTGACTGTCTGTGTTTCATTATCTTTAGATCTCCACTCCCAATACAAACCCACCTCCTCCTCCTCGGAAACCAAATCGCTTGGATATTCCACCACCCCACAGTAATTACACTGTAAAAAGAAATATTTGGGCCTCAAGCCCACTAGACGACGCTACCGTGAAACTTCCTCTGTATCCACGCCACACTTAAGCCTAACCCCTTTATTATAACAGAGGCCACATTTAGGACCATATAGTTTATGCAATGTATAGTAGACAGCATAGTGTGAGGAAAAAGACATTGAAAATGGTTGCTTACTCCGAAACCCTTTTACCTTTCACAATCTCCTAAGCTGCCTCACTCCTATTATCATCAGCCTCTTCTCTTCCCTAGGCGCCCTCACCATTTTATTGTTTACTCTCTTTTTCCGGTGGAGTTAAGACGGATGGTGGATTCCGATACTCTCGAATCTTACCCACTGACATGTCCTCTTTCACTGTTGGGAAGGTTATTTCTAGTATTTTGTTGGACTGTTATTTACACGTGTCGACCATGATTGCTATCAGGTTGAAGTTTAAAGCAATCCTAGCCATCGGTTTGGTATGACCCATTTGTCTTTCTGGCAGCATGTATTTATATTGAGCTATTTACTATTTAGACGGTCAGGGTTGTGCCATGTCAGCATCCGGGTGGCCCACTGACCCGTGCACGTCCCCAACTATTGCCAGCCCATTTGTCTTTCTGGCAGCATGCATTTATATTGAGCTATTTAGACAGTCAGGGTTGTGCCATGTCAGCAACGGGGTGGCCCGCTGACCCGTGCACGTCCCCAACTATTGCCAGGTGCATGTATAAGGATGGAGGAACTGATGGGAGCACCCAAGACAACAAAAGGTCAACACTACCCCACTTGACAACAAAATGCTTCCATGCTGAAACAATGGCAATTTGGGCTATTCACAAAGAAGCTGAAGCGCCCGCCCATGTGAACTGCTCTGAAATAAGAACTACCTATTTAAATGCCAAAGCATAAAAGGCAACCAGAAGAAGATTGTTCAAACTCCAACCTCAGCCACCATCCACCATCAGGTCCACCACAACCACAACCAACAACATCTCAGCCACCAACACTATCTGCACCCAGAAACCGATCATAGATAAAATGTGCAGTGTCAGAACTTGGACACAAAAAGCTTGATGATATCTTCATCTGGCTTAAAATACTAGCACCATCACCACCGGTCACCACCTAGCTTTGGTTGCCTTTAATATCAGAGAGGGAATTTTTTCGGGTAACGTTTTCTTCACTTTGACTGTATCAGCTACTCTTCCACAAGAGATCTAGTGGCACTCTTCTTTTTGTATAGTTCACATGCATGGTTTCAACACTTTAGTGTAAAACTCAAGCATCCAAGCCTCCACGGGAACTGCTCTCACATGCATGTTGTCTCCTGAGTGGACTTTCTTTCATCATCCCTGTACCTCCATTCACTATCACCACTTTCAAAATCATCAAAAAAACCTCCTTTCTATTAACCCAAGATTCCTCAAATCATCATCGCTCTAATGGAGAAGCCAAGCCACCATTCCCTCTTGTTTTGCTCATTCTTGGTAATGATGATAACCAGTACCAAAACATTTTTTGTAGTCTCTCTATCTTCTGATGGAGAAGCCCTTCTTTCTCTTATCTCAGCAGCAGAGCAATCAGCAAAAGCATCATCATCAATCCTCTCCTCATGGAACCCATCAAGCCCAACTCCATGTTCATGGCAAGGCATTACGTGCTCTCCACAAAATAGAGTTATTTCCCTTTCTCTCCCTAACACGTTCCTTAATCTTTCCTCGCTGCCCTCACAAATCTCCTCTCTTTCCTCTCTACAACTTGTCAATCTCTCCTCGACTAATATCTCTGGCGCTATCCCTCCTTCATTTGGCCTACTCACCCATCTTAGACTTTTAGACCTCTCCTCTAACTCTCTTTCTGGTACTATACCACAGGAACTTGGCCAGCTCTCTTCCGTTCAGTTTCTTTACTTGAACTCCAATAAATTATCTGGTAGGATACCTCCCCAACTCGCAAACCTTACTTCTTTACAAGTTCTTTGCTTACAAGACAATCTCTTCAATGGTTCAATACCATCTCAATTGGGTTCTTTAGTCTCGCTCCAAGAATTTAGAGTTGGTGGCAATCCTTTTCTTACAGGAGAAATACCGTTACAATTAGGACTGTTAACCAATCTCACAACATTTGGTGCTGCAGCAACTGGTCTTTCAGGGGTATTACCACCCACATTTGGGAACTTGATCAATCTTCAAACTTTGTCTCTTTATGATACTGAGGTATTTGGTTCTATACCACCTGAGCTTGGTTTGTGTTCAGAGTTAAGGAACTTGTACTTGCACATGAATAAGCTCACTGGTTCAGTCCCTCCTCAACTGGGTAAGTTGCAAAAACTTACTAGTTTGCTTCTCTGGGGAAATACACTATCTGGAGCAATCCCAGCTGAACTTTCAAATTGTTCATCACTTGTTTTGCTTGATGCTTCAGCTAACGATCTTTCTGGCGAAATACCTGCTGATTTAGGAAAGTTAGTGTATCTCGAGCAGCTTCACTTGTCTGATAATTCACTTACTGGTTTAATACCCTGGCAGTTGAGTAACTGTACAAGTTTAACTGCTCTCCAGCTTGACAAGAACCTACTGTCAGGTACAATTCCATGGCAGGTTGGCAATTTGAAGTATTTGCAAAGTTTATTCTTGTGGGGTAATTTAGTGTCCGGTACAATACCAGCCTCTTTTGGGAACTGCACAGAATTATATGCTCTTGATCTTTCAAGAAACAAGCTCACAGGCTCAATTCCAGAAGAGATTTTCAGTTTGAAGAAATTGAGCAAACTTCTGCTTCTAGGGAATTCATTATCAGGGGGGTTGCCTCGCACTGTTGCAAATTGTGAGTCTTTAGTGAGATTGAGGCTTGGAGAAAACCAGCTTTCAGGTCATATTCCCAAGGAGATAGGCCAATTGCAGAATTTGGTATTTCTGGACTTGTATATGAATCATTTTTCAGGCGGTCTACCTTTGGAGATTGCCAACATCACAGTTCTTGAGCTGTTGGATGTGCACAACAACTACATTACTGGAGAGATACCATCTCTACTAGGAGAGCTTGTAAATTTGGAGCAGCTTGATCTTAGCAGGAACAGCTTCACAGGTGAAATTCCTTGGAGTTTTGGAAACTTCAGTTACTTGAACAAGCTCATTCTCAATAACAATCTGCTCACAGGGGCAATCCCAAGGTCCATCCGAAACTTGCAGAAGCTAACGCTGCTTGATTTGAGCTATAATAGCTTCTCTGGTCCAATCCCGCATGAAATTGGTTATGTCACAAGCTTAACAATTAGTTTGGATTTAAGCTTAAATGGATTTACTGGTGAACTTCCTGAAACGATGTCTAGCTTGACACAGTTACAGTCACTTGATCTTTCCCATAATTTCCTTTATGGAAAGATTAAGGTTCTTGGTTCCCTTACTAGCCTCACTTCCCTTAATATCTCCTACAATAACTTTTCAGGCCCAATTCCTGTATCACCATTCTTCAGAACTCTATCGTCAAATTCATACCTACAAAACCCAAGACTTTGTGAATCCACAGATGGTACTTCTTGCTCTTCGAGAATAGTTCAAAGAAATGGATTAAAATCTGCCAAAACTGTAGCTTTGATTTCAGTTATTCTGGCTTCAGTGACCATTATAGTCATTGCTTCCTTTGCTATAGTGGTGCGGAACCATAGGTATGCAATGGAGAAATCTTCTGGAGCATTAACAGCATCGTCAGGAGCCGAAGATTTCTCCTATCCATGGACTTTCATCCCATTTCAGAAGCTTAACTTCACCGTTGATAACATCCTAGATTGCTTGAAGGAGGAGAATGTTATCGGGAAAGGCTGTTCTGGGATTGTTTACAAGGCTGAGATGCCAAATGGGCAGTTGATAGCGGTGAAAAAGCTTTGGAAAACAAAACAAGACGAGGATCCGGTGGATTCTTTTGCTGCAGAAATTCAAATTCTTGGACACATTCGACACCGGAATATCGTGAAGCTTTTAGGCTATTGTTCGAATAGGAGTGTCAAGCTCCTTCTGTACAACTACATTTCAAATGGCAATCTGCAACAGCTTCTGCAGGGGAATAGGAACCTGGATTGGGAAACGAGGTACAAAATAGCTGTTGGTTCAGCTCAGGGTCTAGCTTATCTTCATCATGATTGCGTGCCAGCAATTCTTCACAGAGATGTTAAGTGCAACAACATACTTCTGGATTCAAAGAATGAGGCCTATTTGGCTGATTTTGGCCTGGCCAAACTGATGAACTCTACAAATTATCATCATGCCATGTCCAGGGTAGCTGGGTCTTATGGTTATATAGCCCCAGGTAAGCATCCCCGATTTCTAGAACTCCAATATATTTGTTCGTGTTTTTTTTAGTTGATTTGTCATCATATGCTTGATGGAATCTTGTCGTGTGCTGTTCTATTTGTAATTCTTATTTCATTTGCTAATAATAAATATATTTCCATGTTCATTGCAGAATATGGATACACCATGAACATTACAGAAAAGAGTGATGTTTACAGTTATGGAGTGGTATTGCTAGAGATCATAAGTGGCCGCAGTGCTGTTGAGCCTCATATAGGAGATGGATTACACATAGTTGAGTGGGTGAAGAAAAAGATGGGAAGCTTTGAACAAGCTGTATCAATACTAGATGCGAAGCTTCAAGGTTTGCCAGACCAAATGGTGCAGGAAATGCTGCAAACACTAGGAATTGCAATGTTCTGTGTGAACTCTTCGCCTGCAGAGCGCCCCACCATGAAGGAAGTGGTGGCATTGTTAATGGAAGTAAAGAGTCCACCGGAAGAATGGGGAAAGACTTCTCAACCTCTAATAAAACAGTCATCGAATCAAAGTTGAAATAATTTTGGTCCTTGTTTTTCTTCGCTTCCAAGGTAATCATTGATTGATTCTCTTTTCGTATCCCAAGAACACAAAAGAGGAGACTTGTTGGAAAAATTGAAGAGTGTGCTTTGGATATTGATATCAGATTTAGCTGGTGGTCCTGGGTGGGTTTCTTGTACAGTAGTAGAAGCAATGTGGTTGAATCTGCTTCATCCTTTGCCTTTCTCCCATTTACAATTTTTTATTTGCATGCAACTCTATGCATTTCCTTTTTGCCCTCGTCGATGTTACTAAAGTTCCTGAATTTCTGTCAAATGTGATCTGCTGCTTATGCCCACAGGATTAGATTCCCAAATGTCAGCCAGAATTTGGGCTTGTGTGGTGCTTGCCACAGCAGTTGGCAGTTGAAACAGCATCATAAAATAAATTTCAACTGGTAACTTCGAAACATTCAGGCCAAATTTACTGACAGCACATAGTGACATATATGCAAGTAGCACGATTCATGCAAGAGCAAGAGAGCACGAGACCGAAGTAGATGAAAATAGATCCTCAGAATCATATAAACATTCGAGGATGTCCAAAACGTGGGACAGGGGGATTGTGTCTGGCCCTGTTCGATTGAAGAAAACAGAAACGTTAAAACTATTGCCGGTGGAATTGCTACTCAACTCAGAAGGACTCCCCATAGATGTTTTTGCATGTAGGGCCTATGGTGCAGATAAAAGCGGACAGATAGAAACAGGCCATGCTTTCCTCTTCCTCCCCCCATGCCTCAACAGGCTAATTTGTGTCCCCTTTCTCAACTATTCTTCACACGGTCCACATCCCCCTTTTTTCATGAGACGAAGTATCAGGTCAAAAAGATCTAATAAGATAATAATCAGCAACTCCTTACAACAACATCCTCATTTCCCTCTTGCTCAATGCCCTTTTGGCTATTTTTTTTTCCTGATAAAGAGAAAGGAATCCGTCGTTTAACTTAAATTCAGAACCTCAACATGATAATACCTTGATGTAACGTGAATAAAGAAATAAAAAGATCCATGATTAGTTCAATAAGCTTCCCTTTTTGTTTCTTTCATGGCCAGGTCAATCTTTACAATCCCAGGTATTAGGGGCTAAAGCAATTTGAAGTAGAAATGACGTATGCAGACCACACTCTATGGAAACATTCATCATGTATTTGCATTGGAGCCTCGGCAATGGTAGGTGATGAAGCTGCATTAAACTTCAATTAAGTATTTTGGGTTTTTCATGGGCTGGACTAGAATGTTTAGGTTTAATACTGAGCTGTACTGGGATATTTGGGTCTGGATCTTCCCCTTCAAAACAAGTCTTGTATAGTTAATGAACCCTCGTATACTTAAAAAAAGGTAAGAGAAAAACAAAGTTAGTAGAAAAAATAAAAAGTGTGAGTAATGTTAGGTTTATTCCATATTAAAAATATTTTTTTATTTTTAAATTGAAGTATTTAAATAAAAAAAAGTTTATAATTCTACATTGAAAAAACACAATCTTTTTACTTCTAGTGTTTATATAATAAACTTTTTTTTATTAACATAAATGTCCGAGCGAACTTGGACACACCTCGACTAATCTTATAAGCCTTAAAGTTAATGATCATGTAAATTTCTAGTAGTCATCATATTAGCAACCACATGGTTCAAACTTGAAACTACAGGAGAATCAAACTTTTTAATTCCAAGTTTTTATCACTGAATATCTACTAAATAATTATTTATATAATAAGCTTTGATTTGTGGTAGACTTCCAAGCATAAAGTTAGATTAAACACAAGAAAAACCTCTGTTAGCCCCCTATGTTATACCTTTTATCTTCAACAAATCATGAGAGATAACCTTAGATAGGGTATCATATAAGAGAGCTTTTATTATTGTACTTTTAAATTTGACAAATTGCTTCTAAAATATTTCAAAAAAGGTGAGAGAAAAACAAAGTTAGTAGAAAAAATAAAAAGTGAGTAATGTTAGGTTTATTCCATATTAAAAATATTTTTTTATTTTTAAATTGAAGTATTTAAATAAAAAAAAGTTTATAATTCTATATTGAAAAAACATAATTTTTTTTACTTCTAGTGTTTATATAATGAATTTTTTTTTTATTAACATAAATATCCGAGTAAGTTTGTACATACCTCGACTAATCTTACAAGCTTTAAAGTTAATGATCATGCAAACCTAATCTCTGGTAATCATCATATTAGCAACTACATGGTTCAAACTTGAAACCACAGGAGAATCAAACTCTTTAATTCCAAGTTTTTATCACCGGAACATCTACTAAATGATTATTTATATAATAAGTTTTGATTTGTGGTAGACTTCCAAGCATCAAGTTAGATTAAACACAAGAAAAACCTCTGTTAGCCCCCTATTTTATACATTTTATCTTCAACAAATAATGAGAGATAACCTTAGATAGGGTATCATGTAAGAGAACTTTTATTATTTTACTTTTAAATTTGACAAATTGCTTCTAAAGATTCAAATTGATGAATTTCCTTTAAAAACAATATTATAACCTTGTTTCAACCTTCCAATAAAATGCAACTAGATCTAGAATGAGGTTGCAATGAAAACACATATGGATAAAACTTATAGCATGTTCTCAAAAAATAAGTAATTTCTACTGGGCTATTATACCTTTTTTAAGTTCATATGGGTTTTTATTGATTGAAATTTCCAGTTATCTTGTTTTCAGCTTTCTAACAGCAACAACCTTGTGTCTATATGCGCTAGAGATTTTTACATGTTAACGAGTATCATGCAAACTGTTACTCTTGAAACAAGCAATAAATGGCGCAGCCGATTCTCTTGGAAAATGTACAATTATACTTGACCCGATCGGCTAGAATATGTGTGTGTGTGTGTCTATATATATATATATAGAACGTGCCCCGACAAGAGGCGACCCTAACAGAATAGTTCCGAAAGAAAAGAAGAGCTAGACAAGAAGACAGTCATTCCATGCTCACCACATGAGAATCGACGTCCTCTTCTTTAACTAAAAAGGAAAAATCCCGTTGTCAAAATGGTTGCAACCGGCGCCTTTTGTGTCTTCTCTGGTCCACTTCAAGTTACTTGGTTTTATTTGTAAATAAAATGAATGAACCTACTAGTTGCATTTGGTGCTTTTCAACTTGAACATGGCCTCTGGTGACATCAAGTTGCAGAACTTGCTACTTGTCCATACTTGCCAGACGCTGTCCTGAAACATTGCAATCAAAGAAATATCATATAGAAGTTAGGGCTCACAACCTCCCAATACGAGTTCAATTTCTTAGTGACCTCTTCTTTTTAGACCACTAAGCTTGTCCCCAAAAGCCACATAATGGAATTTCTTTTCTCCACATGCATTTTATCTGTTTCTGATACCATTGTTCTTTTGCTCTCTCCTTTCCTTGTATGCTTTGCTTTCTATATGGGCTGCAATTTCGCACATCTCTTCCCGTATCAACCATATAATCTTTGAAAACCATGGACTGCAGTTTAACACGCCCTACTGTAGTAGCACACAGCCATCCCTGAGAACCAATCGGCAAACACCTGACAAATTACTTGGATATTCTGCTCCTGTATAACTACCGTTAGTGAAACACCGTGTTACCTCGTCAGCGCCTAAACAATACATCCAGTAAATTCCCATTACATGTCAGGAGACATTATCTCACCCCTCACCAACTACAGATCTTCGCTCTTCCGAAGAGCCATCCCTCGCTAAGGTTTCTCAGCATGCCCTCCTCTGATTGAGTAAATTATAAATGAGTCCCTATAGTTTTGTATAATGAAATGAATAGTCTCTCTAGTTTCAAAAATAATTAATTAGTCCCTATATGTTAAAAGTTGTATGTAACTTGATCTTTCCCCCCATTTTCTGTTATTTCTCAATTTATTTTTTTATTTTAAGAAATAGAAAAAAAGAATTGGATCATATGGAAAGTTTAATGAGAAAAAAGGATATTAGATTGTAAACTCCATTGCTTTGCAAGGAAGACAATGAAATTCAGTTTCCATTATTGTGTTGAACAGGAGTTTCCACGAAATACTGTATGATTTATTAGAAATATTTTCCAGAAAGTGAAATTTCTAGTCACTACCAATGGGCAGCCTATGAATTGCTTGCTAGTTCATGGATCTAACTCCAGAAGAATACTCTAAATTCTAATTTGACGCAACACTTAGTTATGCCAGATAACTAAAAGTAATCAACTACATATCATGCCATACCAATCTACAAAGCAACACACCTTCGTCAAAACAACAATGGCATTGCTGCCTTCCAAATTGAGGTCCACAATCTTTCCCCTCTCCATCTCAACTTTAACCAGTATTGGAAGTATAAAGAATAATAACGCTAAACATATACTCCATAAAATGATTGCGTGAAAGCATCAGAAGTAAATTGTGGATCAGCTATAAGCAAGTTATTTCAGCATGAACTAGGAAATCAATAACATGAAAAAAGCTCTAAAGAGATGAAGCCTCTAGTTTATCAAAGAATTCAGGTGCTGGCTAAGGAAAATGGAAGGGAAATTGAATAAGTTTAATGTTGTTGGCAATTTCTATCACTGGTTACTGAAAAAATGCCCCAATTGGCAATATCTATCACTGGTTACTGAAAAAATGCCCCATTCATGAACTAAATTTACATCCTGCTGATGTATTAAAAACTTTCCAGCACCCGTATGGATCTACCTGTCTCAAAATGAAAATATAAACACTGCTATTTGAGCAGTCTCTGTCACATCAAAGAGACATCTAAAGGCAGGCAGTTTGAATTTAGTCGTTTCTTTTTGCTATTATTGCATGAAATTGTAACAGGCTTCAGGAGTGTACATGCTTACAAGTTGCATTTTTCCATCTAATCTCCAGCGTTTTGGGGCTTTTACAGGATATGTTCTGCAAGATTTCGTTGCCCGCACCATGGAAAAAAGGACAATAGATGGTTAAAGACATTCCTAGTCCTTCGAAATTAAATGTGGCTTTTAGCCTGCCATATTGGTTGGACAAATTGAGATCCAAGCCCAATTGTTGAATAGCTACCCAAAACTTAACTCCCTTGTTAGAGGCCACTGTGTGGAAGAGAGGAATCTATATCCATTGTGTCTAAAAATCAGTCTTCTTCAATAAACAGACTACAACTCCAGGGTATGGTCAAGTCTACAAGTGGGAGATAACTGGGACAAAGAGGTGAGAGCAGTGCAAAGGAATAACAAGGACCATTGATCTCTGGATTGAAGAAAACTGTAAGAATTCAGTGTTTGACAGTAGAAAACATACAACTCTGAATAAAAAGTACAAGAAACACGCAGTTAGTGCCTGTTAATCCAGTACTAGGAACCTTGATGCAGGCAAACTTTAATGGAATTGAATGTATTTCTTCGGCATTTCAGAGCACTCCATGGCAGATCCCTTCTCCTTGCATATTACCTATGAACATGGCCTCATTGCCACTAAACCACAAAATGCTTGAGTTGAATGTGGCAAAATGTGGGCTCTTAATATTTTCTCCTAGCTCTCAATTTCAACCTTACATATGAAAGTATCATCCTAATCTTTGGTGGGTTCTTATAAGCAAGAAGCTACTCATTGGATATAGTTAAAAGCATCAACTGCAATGGTGCATTCTCAGTTCAATAACAGCAATATTTCCCCATAACATTTATCCATTTGTTTTGCTCAAAATAAAATCCGTAACATCCATAACAAGAGAGGCAGACTTACCCAAACAAGCTCCAATTCGTCAGTCAAAGCATGAACATAATAGAAGCATGTGACCATTCATTGCATAGGCCTCATATTGTCAAAAAATGATTCTAAGCTACATAAAACAATATCTTTTAAGTCAGAAGGTAACAGAGTTTCCACTATTAGTACCATTGACATTATTAAATTTGAATTGATCCATTATTCAAAATCATCTTCATTTCGTACCGTAAACATCCCATGCATCATAACAAAGCCCTTTCCACCTATAACATCAATATCAAAATTATCCTCAATGAGAACATAATACATTGCAAAACCCCAAAAATGGAAAGCACTAAAGAGAATTTAAGCGAAGACTCATTATCACAAACCTCGTTAATCATCTAACTGCTGAAGCTCGGCCTTTAACTGCTCCATCTTGAGCCCCATTGACCTTTGCAAAGCTGCCTTTTCACTCTCTGGCAATTTCCCTAGTAGTCCTTCAAACATGTCCATAACTTCCTTCACTGCAGCCCTTGCACACTCAGCCTCTTCATCAAAATAGACAGTATCTTTTGACTCCGAAGCCATGTCTATCTCCTCTCTTGCGTCTGCAAACTTGAGGTTTATCATGTCAACTTCTCTGTTGACATCTAACAAGGGCACCGACTCATCTCCAGACTCAGTACTGTGTCCTCTCCGATTTTGGTCAGTCAGGGACCGAGTTCGAGTGTAGGGTCTAAAAGGGTGTGTGAAAGTGTGGAGATTTGAGGCAGGGGAGTGGAGAAATTTGGGGTTTGAAGAGTCGATTGAGTTCGGAACGAAATAGGTTGGAATCAGAGCTCGCGACTGGAGGGGGAACGGAATTGTGGGTTTCGGGGAATGTTCAAAAGGGCGTCTCAAAAGCAATTTGAAAAGAGAAATCTGCAATCGCTTCTGCATTTTCACTGAGCAAGAGAGCAGACACCCAGAAGAAATTCTCTAGGCTAAACTCTAAAAACCCCAAGTCCCAACTCCCTTCTTTTACAGGTTTAGACTGGGCCTAGGCTGTATAAAGATTGAAAATGGTCTGGATGAAAGGTGTGGATCTTTTTTAGGTATGCATCGTAAGGCCCTTGTCAATGTCAAAATGGATCCTTATCAAACCACCGACGAAAAATTAAAAAAAGCAGCAGCTAGGTATAGTTGGAACGATGCATTAATGCTGTAATACGGTGATTAGGCGCTTGTTTTGAAGTAAAATAGACGTTGTTTTTTTAAAAAAACAATTATTAAAAAAATATTTTTAAATTTTTAATAGTATTAAAAAAATTTAAAAAAAATTCAAGAAAAACAATTGAACCGTAATTTAAAAAAAATGTTTTTTTGCACCATGTTTTAAAATTCCTTTTTAAAACTTAATTTTTTTAGATTTTTTTTTACTTTAAATTTTATATATATTACAAGAATCATGAAGAGTCAAAAAAATTATCTCAATCCAAACTCTAACAAATCCTTCAAATCCAGCAATCCCATTTGGCAAAAATGAGCCTTATAAACTCTCTCAAAATCACAGAGAACCAAACATCAAAAAATTACCATGGCTAGCCAACTTCACTTGAGACAAATACCACTGTTCATCAGAAGCTGGCCTGGATGCAGTGATTCTTCTCTTGTGTGCATCTGCCTTGTTCGTGTGTGCTTCACGTTCACGTAAATGGCGTCGATGGAGTGCTTGTTATGGATCCTTTGACCACGATCCAGTAAGACAACTCAACACTGAAGATACGATGTTGGGCACAGGAGTTTACGGCATCTATGAAGGCAGTCGTGATGATAGCACGTTCATTGGTGAACAAGGAGATTTGAGATTTGAGATTTGAGATTTGGTCCAATAGACCCTCTCCATCCAAAGACATCAATCAGTACCGAAAAGAGAGGGATAAGAGCTTTTAATTTTGAGTGCTGGGGTTTGGCGATGTTGGCCAGGGGTTTAGGAGAGCATCTTTATTGCGACTTGCGAGGGCCAAAAATAAAAAGGCTATTTTTTTGGCATTTTGCTCTCTAATTTTGCAGCTTTACTTTAAGAAAAACAAATGAAAAGTTAATGTTTTTTTCCAAAAAAAGTAATTCTTATTTCAAAACATTAAAAATAAATTATTTAAATATTTATTTTTTATTAATTAAACTCTTTTCAATATCTTTTCAGAAAAAAAGAGTACAAAATGTTAATATTAAACATGTTAAACATAAATAGCTATTGAAATATACGAAATGCACTGCAAATTTATTTACTTGAACCATTGCCACTCAAATTCCCATTATTTCGTGTGGGATTTGTGGCTGCCTATTTACGTTGACTTATTCAAGTGATCAAGAACAACCCTGAGCTAATATTTTTAATTGATTATCTTTTTCCATTCAATTTAAGTATTAAGACAGTTTTAAACATATTTGAAATCTCCTACATGTTTTTCCATTCAATTCAAGTATTAAGACAGTTTTAAACATATTTGATATCGTGTTACAGGATAATTTTTAAAAATATTTTTTATTTTTAAATAAATTTTTATATCAATATATAAAAATAATTTTAAAAAAGGATAATTTTTAAAAATATTTTTTATTTTTAAATAAGATAATTTTTAAATAAATTTTTTATTTTTAAATAAATTTTTATATTAACATATCAAAATAATCTTAAAAAATAAAAAAATTATCAATTTAATATATTTTTAATTTTTAAAATGAACTGAAAAACAAGAATTATGTTCTTCTGTTTTTTTTAAAAAAAATTAATAGTTGTGTGTAGCCGTATGCGGTGGCAAATCAGGCCACGGGCCCATTTCCAGCAGCTGGCCCAAAATTCTAAATATTGGCGCCAAACACTCAAAATTTAAACCTCCAGAACCCCACCTCCCCGCCTAAAAATAAAAAAACCATTTCAAAACCAAACCCCAAACAGATCGAGAAACAAAAGCGAAAAATTGCTTTCCACCCGGAAGAAGATCATGCAGATGATTTTCATCGCCCTACAGTGCTACCAGTGCTCCACGATGCAGGCACCCTCATCTCTCTCTTTCTCTCGTTTTTACCAATCTTTCTGTTCATCTACTCATCCCAAGACAAACATTTTTTATTTTTTTTTGCGTGTCCAGGTGAAGCAAAAGAAGAAGAGCAGCAACAAATGGACATGCGCAGTTTGCAACCAGAAGCAGTCCGTAAGGAAAGTCTTTGCTCAAGGTTGCATGGCTAAAGACCTCCGCAAGTTTGTCCAATCATTCAACATGTCTCGCAAGATCGCTGACGAACAAGACTCTTTCGATCAAGATGCAGCGCTAATCCCAACATCAGAAACTGATCATACTGGGTTAAATGAAGATTGCCAGAGAAAGAGGCGCTCTGATTGGACTGATTACCTTGATGCAGAGGAAGATTATAATATTAAACAAGAGGACGAAGGTACCTGTACGTGTTTCTTTTTAAGTGTAATTGTCTTAATTTTGATCAATTAATTGAATGGTTGAATATAATTTTGGGTTAATGTTGATCATGGAGCTCTTGAGAGGGAAATTGGAATATGGTAACGCAGGAGAGGAACCTGGGCCAATGGTCGTGACAGAGTTTCCCAAGGAGATGTTTAAGAAACCCAGATTGAAGAATGATTTTGGGCAGAATAGTGGAGATCATGGCGATGGAAATCCGTACAAGCCGGTTTTTTCAAAGAGAGATGCGAGCAAAATTCCCATGTCTCGAGGTACTGGAATCGTAGTAAATGAATCCAAGATATTCCTCATGTTTTAAGTTTCATAGTTTTAACTGTTCTGGTTAACTTTGAGTTGCAGGCAAGGAATCAAGGAAATATCAGTCTACAAAGGCTGCTGGCAATTCAAAATGGAGTGATAGCATGACACAGGTTGAGGAGGAAAGGATTTCCCAGCCGACAACGGGGAAAACCAAGGCTTCCAAATGGAAAGATTACATAACGCAAGATGAAGATGGTTTTAACTCTGGGAGGGGGAGAAATGTTGGAGCTCACCACCAGAACTGTGGTGATTGGGAGAACATATTGGATGACGATCAGAAGGTAGAAGATGATGTCCACCCAGACTTCATGTAAACATCTTTCACCCTGTTCAATACTCTTTCTATATAGGTCAGGGACCAAAATTAACTGAAATTTGGAAGCTTTGAGCTACTTGTCATTGATTTGGAGTGCAGTTGATCTCGTTTGAGATCATGCTTTTACTTCTTTTGGAGGTTTAATTCTTCTACGGGTTAGGAACATTCGATACTGGAAGCTCATCCTGTTCATTGCACACCAGAGAAGATGCAGGGAACAGTGCCAAAATCTGGTTTAGAGTTTAGACCTTGCAGCTAACAAAATGAGGACAGATAACGCGCCCTTTAACTCCGTTGGCTCTTATCCTTTATTTATTCAGTTCCCATTCCGTTTTCTATACATCATCTTGTGACACAAATTAAGTTTTCACTGCCACGTTTTCAGATTGTGCTTCGATAATTTTGTGGTTTCAAGATTCAGAAAAAAACCCTAAAAATCGCTGTCATGCTCAAATTCGGTAGTCTAAGCTGCCAATCCACTAAATAAAGTAAGGTCCTATAATATTAGTTTCAGAGAAAATTCTAAAAAAGGGTGGGGTCATCAAGCCCATAAAAACTGTGCTCATAAACTCCAATGTATCAATCATTGTATTTACCCACGAAAATAAGCTATGCTTCATTCATTGAGTGCCAAGGAGCCAGGTTGATCACCAACGCTAGAAGCACCAGCTTCCTGAAGGACTTGCATTGCCTCAGCCACCTTTTTCTTGAGAGCATCTGGAGATTCAATAAGATGTAGCACCTCTGTTTGATCCATCTCCAATAACATCCCAGTCACCTTTGCCGCATGATCTGGCTCCAGACATTCCACAAGGGGATAAAGCTGTTCACCCAGCATCTGCCAGAGATATATAAAAAGATGAGAAGTTATGTTTCATACATCTATCTTCACCAAATAAAACGCATTCTCCCGGAGTGGAGGAGCAATGTGGTGTTACATACCATCATGCGGTTCTCCGGTGTAGCAGAAGCCAGAGCGGTTGTGAGAGTTGAAATGGGCACTGGAGTGGTTGGCTGGGCATGACCAGGAGTTACAGGCATCCCTGAAGCCTCAAAGGACAATGGCATCACTGGACCAACAAAACCTTGTGGAACCACAGACGAATCTATGCCATTTCTTGCGCTGCCCACGTATCTTAAGCCCTGATTAGTATTCCGGTGCAATAGCTGAATTCAAAATGAACCGGAAATCAGACATGGGCGAACACTTGCAGCAGAGTATTTTTTGAATCAACTACAAGTTACATATCAACATTAGGAGCAACACCGAATTGAGTACCATTAACCCATGATATGAAACACAAATGAGAATAGTATGATGCAGTCAGCCAAAAAAGCTCAAGTAATGATGAAAATAAAAGCGACCACTCTCACCATGCAATTAACCATCAGAGGAAGAAAGTTTGGACAAAACAATTTCAACAGATTGAAGTGCAATAATATCTCATAATTTAGTCGTGAAGTTTCAATCAAGCAAGTGCCTCTTTGCAGTAAAAACTAGGTAAAATTAAAAGGTATTTGCTCATGTAGAGCAGTAAAATCAACATGTGAAAATTACTGACCACACTTCTTGGGTAAGGGGAAACATGACATTTTCTTATATAACAGGCAAAAGAGGGAAATATGATGTGTTCTTGAGTGACAGATAAAGGAAGGAAATGTTGCAAGGCATGTAAACAATAAAGCACCTGCTGCTGCTGCATATGTTGCAAGACATGTAAACAATAAAGCACCTGCTGCTGCTGCATCTGTTGGTGGTTCCCTCCAGGCCGCATAGCTATCCTCTGCCCCTGTTGTCCTTGCCTTTGCAGCTGATACGGCATGACAAAGTTGGGGCCAACAGCAGCACGCATTCCAGGCAAGAGTTGCGGCTGGAAACTGTAGCCTGCAGGCTGAGGGGGCATCATGCCAGGAGTTCCTTGGCCAAAATAGAGCTGGTGTGGTGCAAGCCTAGGTGTGCCAGGATGATATCCAGGAAGTCCTGAAGGTAAAGCTGGCAGTCCAGGTGCCTGAATTTGAGAAAAATGTGCCTGACAAGAAACATCGTTTAAGATAATCCATCTACATTTCCCAAATAAAATGAGTAAATAGGCGTTATATCAGATTCTACCCTTGTATACTTTCAAACTATTGAACTTTTGAATAAGTGTAACACTCATCTCACTATACACTACACTGATATTTCAGAAAACAGTGATGGAAAAGATCAAATTCGGGTGTTGAAAAGTAAATAGTGAGTTTAAAAGTAACCCTCAGATTCCTGCATTTATCTTGCTTTGTCCAATTGCATCTGGATCGTGGTTTACAGGGTATCTGAATTATTTCACTCCCCAAAAATCCTAAAAACAGAAGCAAAAAACTAGCTATTTCTGCTGTAAACCAAAATCTTCATCCAGATTACCAACAACAATGATACAAAGATATTGAAGAGCTCAGTAGTCATTTTTTACAGGTGTCACTGGTATAAAACAGCTCTGAGGACTATGCAAGTCATCTACAGATCATATAAAAAGATTAATAAATAAATACATGCTTCCCAGCAACAAATGCTTTCTTATTGAAACAAAAAAAGAGAAAAGTAATTGTTTGACAAGAAAAATATGCAGTGATGAAGATCACCTGCAGCCGAGCCATCCTTTCTTCTCTGCGTTGGGCAATGGCTACATACAGGGGTTTCTTTCCTATCATCTTTCCATTCATTTCACTCAACTGAAAATAAAAATTGGTGGTAACAAATTAATATACAAAAACTGCAAATGTAAAAGGCCAGATGGCTAGATCTAATTAGCAATTAAAAACTTACAGCTCTTGAAGCTTCCTCAGGTGTAGAAAATGCAACAAAACCAGAGCCCTTACTCAACCCTTGTTGATCAACCATGACCTGGAAGGAATATCAGCACATGAATAACAAAATTGAATTTATTTGCATGGAAAAATAACCCAGTTATCACTTCCAAAACAACTGCACTGTAACAATTACTTGTAAATAGATTATACCTTGCATGATGTTATAGATCCAAACTCAGAAAATAATTCCTTCAATCTTTCTTCGTCAATGGTGTCGCCAAGATTTTTTAGGTAGAGATTAGCAGCCTTCATTTTCTCATATCTGCTATTTCTTTCCTGTTCAAACTTGGCTTTCAACTCTGCCTCCCTTTCTCCTTTCCTTTGGGCCCTTCCAACATACCAAACCTTATCACTGAAGGTCATCCCATTCAACTTCTCAACAGCGGCAGCAGCAGAATCTGGGCTCTGGAAGGTCACAAAAACAAAACCTCTGGATTTCCCATTTTGGTCCTTCATAACAATTGCACCGGTGATGGCACCATAACTGCTGAAAATTTTCTTAAGGTCCTCGTCAGAAGTTGTCTCAGACAAATTCTTAACATAAACATTAGTAAATTTTGGTGACCCATTAGCCTCAATCCTTTCTAGACGTCGAACAAAAGGTCCAACATAAACTTCTCTATCGTTTACCAACATGCCATTCAACCGGTTGATTGCACTCTGAGCATCTTCCTCGTTTTCAAACTGTATGAAGCCATAACCTTTTGATTGGCCATTGTTGTCAACAGCTACTTTGCAGGAAAGGACAGGCCCAAAGGAAGCAAATGTTTCGTGCAAAGCCTTGTTATCAATTTTAGTGTCGAGATTCTTGATAAAGACATTTGCATGTCCACTTCTCCTTGTTGTAGGATCACGATGAGAAAACATAATTCTGATAGGTTTCCCATTCAAAGGGGTGAAGTTCAGAACCTCCATTGCTTTTGCAGCTGCGGTTTGCAAAATGACAATCAGGGTCAAAATGCTAAGAAGTTTGTTTTGTTAGCAAAACGATTGAGGAAAAATGGTGTCTGCCTCGTATTTCCAGTCGCAAAGACATTATATGCACACACAAACTTGAATTGACATCATTTTCAATGTCATTGAATTAACATGTGCTACATTCAAAGGGTGTGAGGGAGGGTGCCGGAGAAGAGTATCAGAAACATTGGATAAACTAGCACAACGATTGAACTAACATGTGCTAAATTCAAAGGGTGTGAGGGATCGTGACGGAGAAGAGTATCAGAAACATTGGATAAATCCCAGAAAAATCTTTTTTTAATAAAGGGAGTTGTTATTCACTTTGGCTGGCATTTATCAACTCTGCACAAAAAGTTTCTGAAGGATAAAAAAAACTAAGATACAAGAAGAAAAAAAAGCAAGCATCAATTGAAGAACTCCAATCTCTTCTAGAAAAAAAAAAAAAAGCAACCATCAATTGAAGAACTCCAATCTCTTCTCTCCATCTTTGCAGTAAAAAAATGACCAGATTGATCTTAATAAATAGGACACTACAAAAACATTGGCACCACCCACTCAAAAAAATTAAAAAACACACAAGCTGATCACAACAACAACAAAGAACACTCGAATTAACAACTAGAAAAGCTGCAGGACAATAAAAATATATAAAATTTAATGAAAAAACTTGAATAAAATTGTCAACACTGATGCATGCACTCACACCTTGACTAACACGTGAAAACAGATTGCTATCACAGAGAAAACAACAAAACAAGGGCCAAAGAATCGTATAAATGGGAAGAAAATTACCATCTTGAGGATTGCTGAAATTGACATAAGCATAGCCGAGCGAGGTTAGCCCAGCCTGATCCCTACAAACCCTAGTGGAAACAACCGGCGCCACCTGGCTAAAGAGATCAAACAGTTGTCCTTCTTTGACGTTATGCTCCAGATCCCCAACGTAGAGCGACCTGTTCGGAAACTGTTCGGCTGCAGGCGTTTCCGCCGCAGGAGCAACCACTGCCGCCGTTTGATCCGTAACCACTGGAACCACAACCGCTGCAGCCATTGTTTTCTTTCTTCTCTCGCAACGGAAAGAATAAATTGCAAAAAGTATATATTTGTAGAGTGATTGGGGACAGATGTAAATAGAGAAAATAGGGTCGGCTGCGTAAACGGAATTGAATTCTTTATTTTTATGTTTTATGTTTTATTTTTTATTTTTTTGGGTTTGTTTCCTCTTTAGAAAGGGAGAAGTGGAGGGGAGCTGGGGGAGAGGATGGAGAGGGAGGCAGCGAGCGTTATATATATGTGTGCGTGGGGAAAAGAAAGGGACTTGAACCGGGTTTTTTTTTCTCCTTTGGGTTGGATTCCTTCAGGAAGTTAAAAAACATGTGAAGAATCGCACGTGTGAGCTGTTGCTGGTGGAAGAGTCCATGCGTGGCATTCGAGGCCTTGTTTGTGGGGATCCTCTCCCTGCAAGTTGTTTCTCTTCTTTCTTTTTGGATGGATTTTTTATTATTTTTATTATTTATTTTTCTGTGACGTCACGTTGGTGATCTTACTTCTGGAAGTTTACTGGGAATATGGAGAGCAGAATTGAAAAATAAAAAAACGAAGGGAGAGTAAACGGGTGATTTTTTTTATTGGTGGGATCCCATGATCAATAATCGGGAAAGAAATACATATTGTTAAACAAACATATGGGGCTGAAAAGTCAAGAATATATAAATAAATATGTTATTAAAATAACTTTTGAGTTAATTTATATACTTTCAGAGGCATTAGGTACATAAAAACTTGTTTTTATAAATAATTTTTTTATTTATAAAATATCCTTATAAAAAATAATTATAAATTTATTCAACTAAAATATATAAAAATAAAATATTTATTATTATAACTTTAAAAATATATAAATATAAAAATGTCAACTCTCTAACAACCTTGTGTTATTTAAAAAGATTTTTCAAAAAAAAAATAATGAATTTTTTACTCTGCTTTACCCTATGTTAATCAATTTACATGTTAACTTGTGTTTTTTTATTGAATTATATTACATCACTATTTAATTTATTTTTTAAATTAGAATCAAGATCTAAAATTGTCTTAAACTCAGTGCCAAGACCATCCAGGATTAATAGTTAGGATTACTAATTTCAACACTCGATGTAAACTAAAATAACAATAAAAAATAACATTTAATTATTTTTAAAGAGTATATATAAATTTGACAGTGTTATATATCAAAAGACAAACTAAATTGTTTTATAATTTATTTTGTCTTGATTATCATTAATCAAATAAAAATATAGAGACAATTAATATATCTTATACACCAATATTATATATAATTATATATTTATCTCTTATTTATATTGTGTCCCAACTCTCATCATCTTTTTTATCGTGATACAATAAATAAATGCTATTACAGTGATAAATTTAGGTTTATAATGTCATCAAACTTAACTTAGCAGTTCAATATAAAAATCACTCTATCAAGCTCTTGGTTTAGTTGGATTTCAAGTTAAATGAAGTGGAAATTGATTTAATATGTTTGAATGACTTAGCTACTTTAAATGTGATATAATAAATTTGAATTAGCTTGAAACATTAGTATTATTTGAGTTTTTTATATATATCAAAATGATAATAATTTATATTAAGTCGGGCTAATTTAAATCAATTTTTTTAATTAACAATCTAAATTATGAATCTAATTAGATTTAATAATTTTTTTTTAAAATAATACTTTTTATTTCATTATGTGACAGGTAAAATCCACGTCAACAGGAAAGCCACCAAATAAAAAACAAGAAGAAAACACATGGTGGAGAATTGTATTAAAAAAGTGCTTGTTAAAGATAAAAAAAATTATTACAACCTCATTATAAAAAATTAAAGATGGATTGATATTTGATAAAATAATATCCAAAAAATTCAAATTTTATAATAAAAATAGAAGAAAGGATGGCCAGGCACGTGTTCCTTATTATTTTTTTCTATTTATTAAAATGAGTGAACAAAATTTTGTTTATTTATTAAAAGAAATCAGATAACACGTGGTTTACAATCATTAACCAGATCAATTTTGTCCATTTCAAGTGGTTACAAAGCAAGCTCCGCCTTTTGGTCTCATAAAACTTACATTCTACAATTTTTTTTTATATCTGACCTCTAAATAATATTTAATCGATAAATACATAATATAAAAAAAAAAAATAAGCAGCTCCCAAATTTAGCTTTGCTGGCAATATCAAGGGCAAAACACTCAAATGTATCTTCTCATGTCAAATAAAATCTATCACACAAAAATTGACCTTTTTGGTTATCAAGAAATGGATAATTAACAGTTTTTTATTTTTTTTTAATTTCATTTTAAGACGGAAAATCAATAAATTTACGACAAATCAGAACAATAAAGCAGTCTTGACTCGGAACTGCGCCTTAAGCACGACTCAGGTAAATGGCACTGAGCCGACAAACTCACTCGGCCCGTGCATATCCCCTTCTCTTGCCGATTTTACAATCTTAACCCCCACTCCTTTAGCGATGACGTGGACTCAGCCTCTCCACGGGTCTCTCAGTCAAAGAAAGAAACGAAGCAGCTGCATTCAGTCTTCCACGTCTCCGTCTTCCCCTCTGTGGCTTGTAGAGTAGAATTGGAGAAGACAGTATTCTGCAGGGAAACAAAAATGGCAATTCCTTTAGCAAATGGCTTAAGAGCACTCTTCTCAGTGTTGGGCTGTTTAATGGTGGCTACTCTCATCTACACCATCTACGTCGATGGCTTCCCATTTCGCAGAGACCTCCTCACCCCGTAAATAAAACTCTCTCCGTGTCAAATATTTTCTTTCCACTTTCAGAGTTTTCTAAGTAGATGAAAATTATAAAATCTGCTTGCTTTCTCATTTACGTTGCAGGTGGATGGCCGCTACTTTAGTTGATTTCTACATCAATATTATAGCTTTAGCGGTACCACTTTCCTTCTCTTCCAATATACATAGTCTTTGCTTCCTAAGATTTAAGAATATGATACGTGCTTCAACTGAGAGGATTCCGTGGTGGTTATTAGGCTTGGATTTCCTACAAGGAATCGAACTTTATTACTGCAACAGTTTGGATAGTTCTGCTAATATGCTCCGGAAGGTATTTTTTATGGTTATTATACTTTAATTATTGTTCCATTAAGTGCAAATCCCTTTGAGAAATTAATTCAAATGTGGTGGTGGTTGTTAATAGAAATGGATGTGGTGTCAAAAAGTCATTTCTTTAATTAAGGCTCGCCGAGTAGTGTCAGGATTTGTTGTTTAATCATTTTGTGTTTTGTTCTATATCTTCAGCATTGCAACGTGCGCCTACATTTTTATTCAACTTCTCAAGTTGTCGCCTGAAGAATCTTTGCAAGACCCGCTGTATCATGTACTATTGCGGCACGAAAACAAGTATGTGATTTGAATTTCTGATTCTAGAATTACGCTCTCATGCTGGAGTGTTGTTAAAATAAGGAAGTAAGGCTGTAGCCCATATATGATTTGGAAGTTATGCCCGTTTCCATTCCCCCCCCCCCCCCCCCCCCCCATCAGTTCTGCTTTTGCAGTGGTGGTTGTTCAAAGCTTGTGTCTTCCGTGTGTATGTGTGTTGCTTTTGTAGAAGCAGATAAGCATGTGCTTAACCACTCCTGACCTAATTCGATGCCCTGAATCAGTAACCTTTGGATCATGGTAAAAAGTAAGCTCCAATGTTTATAATTCAACTCAAACATTTTAGTTTCGTATCTGGCAACTGTAGCCATGACGCTAAGCATGCTGCAGCTTGGTTTTATTTTTTTTGTTCACACCCCTTTGCCTGATGATGGAAGCCTGAATGCTACTGTTCATAAGTAAAAACTTTATTCCATGTGTGGGAATCGTAATGTGTTGAAGAGGGGAATTTTTCTTTGAAACTGGAGGTTTTCCTTCATAGACATCAACAGCAGTCTGGATGGTGATTTACTGTTTAAAAGGGTCGAACTTCTTGATGGGTAAACAGCTATTTTAGAGTTTTGCTGCTCTGATTCTTAATGCCGTTCTAACTGGATACAAAGGAATCTGTTGGAAGGAAGAGAATATCTTCCATACCACCAGTACATGATTCTTTGAAATCTTTTTTTTTGGTTATTATGTTTTAGAAGTTTATTCACAACTCATATAAAATAGATTCAACAAGCTCTACAGATCTCACCCGCTTTCCCTTTTTGTAATAGTTGCTCATGCATTGACAAACAGACTTACTTATAGGGGTGTGGAACAAAAGACAAAACAATCTGCTGTTGTGACTGCAAGGATTGCTTTCAGCATTCTGGGTCTTCTGATGCTGGGAACTTTGATTTACACTTTAATAACTGATGGTTCTCCTTTTCGCAAAGAGCTTCTTACTCCGTAAGTTTTCAGTTTCCTTCTATACTTGCCCTTTCATTTTCTCCCTTGGTTGACTATGCTTGGTTGACTATGTTATTAGATAAAGGTGGTTATCTAGTTGAGTCCTTGTCCTCATGGTTGAAAAACATGAGGTGCTGAATCCAATCACCTTGGGGGGTAATGAAAGCCATGATGAGCCTCGTTTCTATTAGAAAGTCTTCTTATTGGCCTTTGTTTTGGGTGGGGCAGGGCAGAAAGCTACGAAGAGGTTTCTCTGTTTCTTTAAGATGATGTTGTTTGTTTCTAATCATTGGTATTTGTTTAATTCATCAGAGATATTTGGTAGTTTGTTATCTTCTATAATACTGATTGTACATGGCATGCTTGCAGTTGGATGGTTGCAACACTAATTGACTTCTATATCAATGTCGTGGCTCTTTCGGTAGGTGGAATTATTTTGGTTACATTGTTCTGCTCCTTTATTCTTGAAGTTAATTTTAAGACCTTGATATAGTTTCTACCGAAGCCACAAAAGGTTCTCTAAAAATGATTCTTTTTCACTAGCTTCTTTGACATGTGTGATTCACGGGTACTTGGATAGATTTCATTTTTTCAAGAAATTCATAAAAGTTGTTTGCGGAGAGGAAGCACAATGATACAAACCCTTGTGCGCTTGTTTCACTCTTCACAATTTCACAAGATTCTGACTTTCTTTAAAAAATTTGTTAAAGATCTTTTGGGATATTAAAGTCTAGTGGTGATTTGATTTACCGAGAGAATCATAGTAAATTTTGGGTTTTACTAAATATCCTTGTGCATTTTCTTTCAAATGAACAGTGTCGTTCCTTGTGAATTTAGGTTTGGGTTGCCTACAAGGAATCAAGTTGGATCAGTGCATTCTTATGGATATTGCTATTGATTTGCTTTGGGAGGTAATATCTCGTCCATAGCCTGATTCTCAAATATAAAGGATGATTTGCTTTGGCTGTCAAGAGAGTCAAAAGTCGCCATATGTATGATCTGCAGTTGCTTTACGTAATTTTAAATCATCTGTCCATTTGGGATGCAGGAATTTTCAGACACATGCCGAAGAGGAATGAAATTTTAATTGATAAAACGATATTCACCTTTTTGCATTTTCCTTCCATGCTATTCTTTTGGTGTCCAAACCGAGTCTCACACATAGTATGTGATTGTTGATGTAATATGAAGTATAAATTGCTATTTGCATGTTTTTTTTATGAAAATGTTTGGTCATCAGGGATAAAAGAATCTAGCAGATATTTGGTGAAAATATATTTAATGAATCTAAAATAAAATGTTGATTTGTAAGCTACTTTGCACACATTTCTTCTATAATTATCTTCCTTTTCTTTTCAAGTCCAAAGCTGATCGTTCCATATCTTTTGAAAGTACTGATATTTCATTCCTACAATATTCAGCATTACTACTTGCGCCTACGTCGTCAAACAGCTGCTGCAGCTTACTTCTCAAGATCCAGTTTACTTGATCTTATTCAATAGAGGCAACAGGCAAGTCTAGTACACTTTTCTGTGTTCTAAATTCTTGCAGTGGTTCTGGGTTCAGTATTATGGGTGGCAGGTTGAGGAGTATGAACATATGATCATTTAGTGATTTGTTCACGCTGATGTTTCGACATATACAATCACATTATGGCAGAAAATTGGGGAGGTTAAATGTTAATTATAATGGTCTTGCAAT
This sequence comes from Populus euphratica, assembly GCF_000495115.2. Taxonomy (NCBI): domain Eukaryota; kingdom Viridiplantae; phylum Streptophyta; class Magnoliopsida; order Malpighiales; family Salicaceae; genus Populus; species Populus euphratica. The sequence continues at coordinate 768,701 of NW_011499958.1, forward strand.
TGAGCTAGCAAGCATCAAGATTCTAATTTCTCCTTCCAAGAACCTGTGTGTTACTAGCTTTTGTTTGCGGAAAGATTTGGAAATTAACTTGCTGTGTTCATGAACTGTTTCCACAGCACATATTTTTTGTATTATTTCCTGAAAGCCGCACAGTTATGTGTCCATGGTAGGGCAGAAAACAGGTATGAAAGGACGTGAAACTCATCTAGACGACAGGAGTTGACGGACATGAAGCTTATATCCCATTCTGGTGGGCACATGTCTTGGACTTTTATGACAGGGTGACTGCTTATGAATGACGCGAACAATTGTAGACATATTCATAAATTGAATCATGATTGTACTACAAAATTACAAACCAGAATTTATATTTGTATAAACCTCGTGAATTGTTACTTCTATTATTTTTTAAAATATTTTTTATTTAAAAATTAATAAAAATATTATTTTTTATTTTTTAAAATTTATTTTTGATATTATCATATCAAATAATCTAAAATTACTATAAAAAATTAATTATAAATAAAAAATTTAATTTAAAAAAAAACATGTCTAACTTATCCATAACTATTTAATTTAAAAATAACAAAACCCTAAATTTAATGGGTTTGGTGGGGTTTGCCTAGAATTATCCACTAGAACCACCCGTAGATTTTATTTTATTTTGAATTATCTCCTTGAAAAATTATTTATAGGAAAATTAGTATGGGTTATGACTTTATTTATTTATTGATCTTCATATATTTTTTTGA